>NW_017731410.1:612035-626360 GCF_001890085.2 Hipposideros armiger
CACGCATGCACGCGCGCGCGCGCACACACACACCCTGAATGCTTGCATGCTTGCTTTTCTTTTTCACAAACCAGAACCTAATGTTTTTTAATGTCTTATGCAGAGGGCTAGGGGAAATGCATTCTAGAGAATTATACCTGAAATACTGCAGGCGTTGAAGAATTTCTACACAAACCGTATTCTGATAAAAAGGGAAAAAAACACTTCAATACAAATCTATTTTTCCTCCTTCCATCTGCATCCGCTTAGGGTTGATTCCTCCTTTTCTGATTCCCTCTCTCCCCCCACCCCCAACCAAAGGTAAGCATGTTAGGCAAAAAGCAAAGATTGGCTCTTTTAACCCGTAATAGCTGTCGTCTCTACACTTTGTTTATGAAATGGAATAAGAATGGGAGGGGGACTTAATTTAACGGTGCAACTGGGCTGTATAAATACTATATTCATTTTTTAAAAGTGAAGTGGATTTGGTTTACTCTGAAGAACAGTAATTCAAACAGCACCTATCTGCTCCGGGTAGAGTAGCTATGCACATCTATACAGGCAAGTTTGAAATTTAGAGCAAGGTTTTGATTTATTTCCTTTCTATCAGTGATTAATGCCCCTTAATTAGCTAATCTCAAAGCCATTATTTACAACTAGGGCAGACAAAGGGAAAACTGATGATCCAACACTTATGTCAGTTTGAAATTTTGTAACAATAACCAAAAAAATGCTTTATTTAAAGAGGAGCCCTGAGTCTTCCAAATGAACCTCAAAATAACAAAGAAACTCAAAAGAAAAATATTTAAAGCCAAAATAAAATAAAATAATCAAGAACAAATAAAAGTCCAACCCCCAAACAACCCCAACCACAAGTTTCCCCTTTTTCCCAGAAATTGCTGCCTGGAGTAATTTGAGAATGTAGGTATTTAAATATCCTTCGTATCTTCCTTCCACTTAAAAATCTATAAAAGTTCTCAATTTTGGTGGGGCGGAGGAAGGAGTTTATAGGTGAGCTTTCCAAAATCGTTTCTGGGAAAGAGTTTTTGGATTTGAAAAAGCAGTTTTCTCTTTGTACTTATCCAAGACGGGTGTTCAGGGCTTGGGACCAGGTTTACTTCTCAAAATCGGGTCCTTCAGAACACTCCCAGCGGGAGGTCGTAGGCTGCCTGTTAGCGCCAGGCAGGGCTTAGGTGTTCGAGAACTTCTCTTTTAACAGTGCTCCCCAAAGCGCCGCCCTCTCAGCGGCTCCATTTCAAGTGACCCTTAAAACTCATCGCTAGACAGAATTGCAGTTCCTCGGGTCTTTCTTGGCAGAAAACCAGATAGGTCGGGCATCCTGGGGGCTGTGGGAGCCTCTTTCTGGGAGGTTTGAGGGGTCACCTCGGGAGCGGGAGAATGTGGACGTTGGTTCCTGACAGCCGCTCAGAAGCCCTGGGAAGGGGAGGAGCGGGCCAAGCCTGAACTGGGGCCTAGGCGTTCCACTGGGGACACACTGAAGGTCGCCGCATGCCATTTGGGTCATCTCGGTTGGGTATCCTTCTCGGTCCCCCTTCAGAACTGACAGTGAGGAGAACACCCCCACGTCCACTCTCATCCCCATGATTTTTCTACAGGAAAAGCCATGCCTTCACGGCATCTCGGGTCCTCTGTGCGCATCGGCTTGTTCGGAAATAGAAAATTTCCCAAGAACAGGACCCCGGGAAATGTTTCTAAGCCGACGTGGGCAGTCTAAGGCGACCAAAAGTGGAACTGAGGAGGGCCTCAAAAGGCGTCCAATCCGAACGCTTGGGAGAGAAGCTTTAGGTCCATTCGTGGACCCCTGAATCCAACACCTGAATGGGAGCAGAAAAAGATCTCTGGATATCGGAGCATGCCCTTCAGGCAGCAAGATAATGGGATTAGAAATCCCGTCTGGAAAGTAGGTGACTAAAGAGAGGGAAACAGCATGGGACTGCAACCTAGGGAGGGGAAGGAAGACTTCAGAGTGAGGTGTGTGTGGGTGTGTGGGGTGGAGGAGGAAAGGAGAAGGTAAAAAGAAGCTAGGGGAGCAAACGAGAAAAAGCTAGAGGACCCGTAGCCTTTGTTTGAAAGCACCGGCGTCCTAAATCAAAGGAACGAGGTCCTCATTAGCGCTCTGACCCGGAGGAGAGACGCTTTAGAGGGAGAAATGAACCGAGGACCCGCGCCTCCCCTCTTGGTTTATTTCGCTTTCCTTGAAATCCCTCGGACTCCGAGGTTCCTGTCGCCTAAGCTTCCCCCCCTCTCCCTCCTCCGCCCCTTCGGCGTACACAGCACTGTTGCAGAGGGGAGAGGAGGGGGTCAGGGAGAGAAAACCAACAAGCTTTTCAGGGTTAAAAATAAAGCTGAGCATCCAAGTTACCAACATGTTTTTTTCCCATTTGCATCGATTTATTTGGAAACAGTTGTTGGGGTGATAATTTCGCCTGAGAGATTAACTATTGAAGTCTCAAAGTTTCCAATGATTGTGGAATCCTGCTTGTAAAAATACCGATTTTTTTTGTTTTGTTTTGTTGTTCCTTTTTCCCCCCTTTCCCAAATGAAACCCGGAGAATGCACTTCGGTGGTGTGGACTGAGGGGCGTGGTGGACAGACAGCTGTTGAATCCAAACAAAGACCGTACTGGATCCTACGCCGTTGGGGGGTCCATCTGGGAGGATTTTTTATCTCCTTCTTCCCATTCCAATGGAAAGGAATGGGCTAGTCGAAAATTATGCGTTCATGTCAGACAGATGGTACAGGAAAGAATGAACCCTAAGTAACAAAGGATAGTTGAGATTTGGTTTCTGGGTGTGCAAATTGGGAAACAAACAAAATAGCTAAGGAAGCTATAGATACCAGCCCTTGGGAGGTATCTACAATGTTGACTCGTAAATGAATCATCTCTTTCCTTCTCTATCTTCCTGTCATGGACCAAGAATTGTGGCCCCTTCTAACAGACTGCCTGGGAAGCCAAAACTGCAGGACATTTTGAAAAACAAAGCTTGAAATCTCCCTGAAACTAACAAAGCCACCCACCAGTCAGCCAGAGTGTCTCTCTCCCTCTCCCTCTCTCCCCCTCTCCTTCTCTCCCTCCCTCTTTCCCTCCCCCTCCTCCCTCTATCTTCCTCCAGCTAGCCTTGCCCCAATTAGCACCCAACTGCAAGTCAGCCTTACACCTGCTGAAGGGATCGTGGTAGCGGCGGGAGGTTTTGGTTTTCAGCAGAGGAAGTAAGTGGGCACCACGGTGTCAAGCCTGCCTACGACCCCTATAGGATCCTTTCCCGGAATATATTGGAACCAGGAGTCAGGCATGCTTTGCTCAGCCTGAGTCATTGCCTGTTGTCGCTTTCGGTTTCTCTTACCACCCTGCGCCTGCCACCCCTTTTCTCTGTTCCCTCTCTGCACAATTCTATCTTTTGCAGAATTTGCAAAGCTCTCCTACTGACTTAGGATGCATGGTTGGAAGGGGGGAGAATAGAAAGGCTCGAAAGGGAAGAAGGAACCCATTGGGTTTTTCTTTTTAAAATCTTAATATTATTGACACGTCTTTGAAAGGTTTGTTTTGGTATAAGGCAAAGCTGCCAATTCCACATACAAACAGACGGACACACACTGTGTATATCAGATGTTAGGAATAAAAATGGTTTATTGATTGAAATAATAGAGGCATTATTTTGATTTGTCTTGACATGAATGCTGATTTATAGAGCTCTTCCCCCATTGATTTCTTCTTGTAGTCCAGACACATGGAAATGATAAAAATCTCACCAAAGCTCACCTTGGTGCTAATCAAGACTGCTCGATGCACGTTATAAATCTGATATTATATTTATTGCTTATCTTTATTTGAGGGGTTAGTCCCCGTTCTAGGATGGTCCCTTTTCAAAAAAATTTTTTTCGGATGCATCTGTTTTCACTTTGCACTTTCAACGGACTGGAGCAGACAATAGTGTGAAAAACATCTGAAAATATGAGGCGACAGAGCTGCATGTGTGTTTCATTTCTGCGGTGTTAGGGGAGAAAATAACAAAAGAAACTCACTACACACACACACACACACACACACACACACACACACACACACACACACACACACACACACACGCTGGCCTAGGACCACAGCACAAAAGCCTTGCTGACCCAGCGCTAACATACAAGACAAATGAAAGAAATGGGCAGATCAGAGGAGGGTCTAGGGCGGCCAGGGGCAGGGCAATTTGGGGAAAGATCAAGGGCAAACAATAGTTAAGAATCTAAACACAGGTGGAGGGACAGCAGAGGGAGAAAGTAAAGTGTTCAGGACTGGAACTCATGTCCCCGAGGGTGGGGAGAATAAGTTGTCTTAAAACATTGAGAGTTTTCCTGTAGTGCACGATAAAAGAAAAATAATCATAAAACAAACACAACCCCTCCCCCCAAACAAAAGCAACCAGCCATCCAAAGCCAAACCCCAAACCTAGTTGCCTCTGTTTAATTGCTGCAGGGTCACAGGAGATTCGCATTGGCCTGGAGTCAGCTCAGGACAGGCTGGGGGCAGACCCAGGAACGCCTTTTCAGTGAAGGGGAACAGATATCTGTGGGATTTAAGCAGACAGGAACACAAAGGCGGGAGTGAGATTATCTGATTATCAACGGGTGCCAAATGTCCTTATTGTTGTCCCCCAAAGATGACTACGTAAAAATAAAAGCCAGTCGATTAAAGGGGAAAAAGATTTAATATCAGTGAGAGCATCAAAGGGAATTGGATCGAGCCCGGCAGCTCCGGAGCCGAACGACCCCTGAGTGATGCAGTCGACGTCCCGGTCTGCGTGACCGCGGGACAGAGCCGCTGAGGACGCTGGTGCCTGCAGGAGCTTTCAGGCTGCAGAGCGGAGAGCGCTGCGGGACAGAAGGGACCCCCACGCGTGGGCCCATCCCAAGGGATTCTGGACTCTGGAACGAGGGAACCCTGGGGGAAAAGGGATGGCGCTTAAGCAGCAAAAGGATGCTCTGGGTTCTTCTTTTCTCGGTCTGAGTCTCTGCCTCTGTTTCCCCACCGTCCTGAGGATGTGCCTTCAGAAGAGACGTCGCGGGGGAGTTGAGGGGGAGGATTGCATCCCCAGGACACTGAACGCCCCCACACCCCAGCATTAAAGACCAAGCGCTTGTCCTGCCTGTTCTGCAGTCCATTGTATTATTCTTATTATGATTTCAATTCATTGCTGAGCCTGTTGCTGCGGGAGAGCCACTTGGGGCTGCCCAGGTCACCTGCAGGGTGTCTTTCACGGGACGCCCGCCCCCTGACCCCGCGGGGCCACGCGCCGGTTTTCCGGTTGAAAACAGCCTCTGACTTTGCGTGGCTGGTCCCCTCCTGAAGCTCACCTCAGGCAGTCGCACGCAGGAAGTTCCAGTCGAGTCGTTAAGCTTTCCTTTCGCTCGGACGCGATCGCCTTCAACTCCGGAGGCTGCCTTCTCTCCGCGAGCTCCAGATCACAGCGCATTTCTCTACATTGAGTGCTTTGGATATTTAGAGAGCGCGCTTTCATTTGTACACTGTCTGCCGGCAGCCCATCCCGTTAAGGAACCCTGTTCCCTCTCCCCACACGTGCGCACACTCATTTTTATTTTTAATAAATGACTTAAAAAATCAAAACAAGCCTCCAAATCAGTCTGCCCAATTTTATGCTCCGTCTCTTCTGTGTATGCGTTAGCTCCTCTCTGCCAATCGATGGGAAAGAGTGTTTTAGGGGCATTTGCAATTTCCTTTGTCACTTGCCGCTCGAAGTGTATAGATTTTACATATCATTTGTTTACCAAATCAGTTCGTATTTTCTCAGCCCAGGATTCAGGATGTGCGTTCCTGGATTAATTAATTGCCTAGGACTCAAAGGACAGGACATTCAGAACAGTCACCTGATGCAGAAAGGGTCTGTCCTTACTGGGGCACGACAAGTAGGCTGTAGTGACCAATCGGGCCCTCTGCAGCCTCTGCTTAGCTCAAACATCCCTCTACCTTCCTAGGACTTAAACAAACAAACAAAAAACCCAACAGCAATCATATATAGTTTGATGGGGGGCTGGAGTGCCTAATGTCCCCTAGCCTCTACCTCCAGGCATTACAAGGTACTTCTTGTCCAGCCCAGAGAGACTATAGTTTTACTCCCGGGTTGCAGATAGTATGTACTTACTTCAGTTCTCCTGGCCATGTGATGCCTACCTGCGTTCTGTTCTTGAATAGTCTCAGGTTTCTTATTGGGTCTCATTGGTTTATTTATTGATTTCTTCACTAGATTAAACCATGATTCAATATGGCTGAGTGATCTGGAGTTTGTAGATCTTATTGTTGCACTTATTAAAATTCACACAGTAAAAAATTTTAAACATGGAGTTTGGTGATGGTGCCTTCCTCAACAAGAATAGTTTAGTTTGCTTTTTCTGCACAAAATGCACTTCAAAGTCTAAGACTCTCAACATTACTATACAAGCGTTTGGCTCTCCGATTTCAGGTTTTCATGGCAACACTCCCCTAGGCCATCTGATGGCAAACTGGATCAGATGACCACTTGTCTACCTCTGAAGAAAATCTTACAGGAAACTTCATCACAATTCACCCACCAGTCAAACAACTGGCATCTCAAAATGCACCAAGAACTTTGCCTATTTCAGCAGTATCAGATTCTATGCAATTCAAAATTTATAAACAATTACTAGTTATGAGATACATTCTGGAGGCATGTTTAATTTTTACTTAGACCATTTGCTTTACCATTTATAGAGGTATCTATTGTTGGGCATAGTATCTCTTTACACCAAGCTTTCAGCTGTAAGTAGGGACACTAAGGTGAACCGGTGACGTTTTCTGAGATGCTAGGTTCAACATGCTCCTGGGTAAACAAAAGAAAGCCTGGAGGCAACAACCTTACTTCAGAGCACAGCTGTTCCACTGGGTTCAGGGTGGCTTCTTTGACTCTTGTCTTTATCACTGAACACAAGTTTCCCTTCTCTAAGATTATAATAATGCCCTGGCAGACCAATGCTACAACTGGCCCCGGGATGCTGTCTCTTTCTTTGGAATGAAATAACAATTGACAGAAAGCCCTCTCGGTCTTCCATGATATGAGCTTTATCATGCGAGCAGAAGTGAGTTATTAAATAGAATTTGGAATAAGCAAGAAATGATGACCTTCCAAATATCAAGCTACAAATCAAAATACGAGTATAATGGATCTTAGCAGAGAGGCAGAGTGTCTTCCCAGCTGATAAAAATTAGATTGCAACTTGATTGAAGGATTGGCAAAAAGAGTAATAGACACAAATGATGACTTGTTCTCATCCAAGTACCAGTTAGGCCAGGAGAGATGGGGCCAAGGAAATTCCAGCCCAATTCCCTTTATTATGATTCCATGTTTACTAAGCAACTTCTTGATTATAATTTATATATATATATATATATATATATATATATATATATATATATATATATATATATATATATACACACACACACACACATATATAGTGAGTTATGAGAATGTGAGTATTTAGGTCTCTGCAATTATGCATAAATCACACACATACACACACACATATGTGTATATATAAATGCCTGTGGACATTCTGGTTTTAACATTGGTCTTAATAACTCTTAATAACTTCGGTCAAAGTGATTCTACTCTGATAGGCAGTCTGTCTTGTTTTGCTAAGAAATAAGATTTCCAAGCCTACAAGACTGAGGATCAGCACTGGGCTCTGAGGAGATTTCCAGTAAAGGCACCCGGCCATGCCTTTGGGCAATGGCCAGTTACATGTTCCTGGTCACAACAGTACCTCTTTGGTCATCTGCTCAAATTTCAACAGACAGCAACTTTGCCACTGTATCCCCAGTGGCTAGAATTTAGAAATGACAAAGATTTAGTTTCTAAATGAACGAGTACAAAAAAAAACAACTACAAATGTCCCCACCTTTTATCAAAAATTAACTCATCTAAGCTATTCTTGAAATTAATTATGCTTTGGTCTCCACCAAATTTTGAAATCATTAAGTTTGATACCTGCCACTGTAATATTTTGTGTCCTTTATGTTTTAATGCAATTTAACTGAACATTCTTTAGATGCTCAACTCTGCTGTTCGGTGAGCACATATATTTTATCATTGCATAATCTTAATTCCTAATTCTATTAACCCTTATCTTTCTTCAGTGAAAGGAACTACACATTTATTTAGCTGTCCCCACCAAAAACCTTTCTTCTCTTGATTATAAACGTTGCCATTGCTTAACATTTTATGTTAGAATTTTCTAGTATTCCATACACTAGTTCAGAGATAAATGCACTTTAATTTTGTAAAAGTTTAATTCTTATTTCTAAGTCTGCTAGAGGATTAAATCAGGTAAAGCATGTGAAAAATTTAGCACAATGTCCGGCATTAAGTGCTAAAAAATATATTAGTCGCTACCATTTTTAGAATAGAAGACCTCTAGCTGAAACTTTTAAGGGATGACGTATATTGACACCTGTTTTTTTTTTCTTTGCCTGTAGTTAAGAGCTTAGAATTCTTCCTCTTATAAATATATTTGAAGTTATTTTCCCTAAACACAGTTCATTAACGTTGTTTATGCTCAAGGGTTTAATATAAACGTAGAGATTGGCGCTTACACTGTGCAACTCTTTTTTACGAATTATTTAAACAAAGTTAAAATAAGGTACAATCCATCATTGATCTCTTGGTGACCTCATTTTTCACATGTCTCTGCTCATAGATAGTTTTACTTACCCTTCCCATTTCTCTGAATTGTAGAGTTGAAAGAAAACTGGAAGATCAAAGAATTGTGGAATTGTTGAGTTTTCAACTAGAAATGAATTTAGATATATCTGGATTCTAGAATCTAAGCCAGTTCTATATTTATCCATTGTAACTAAGCTATTTTCTTTTTAAACACTCTTGCAAAAGTCCCTTTAAACATCTACCTAAATTATATCTCCTAATTTCCTCTTCTTCATACAGTTTCAGTCCACTTAAAAATTCTTTCTTAATAGTGGGTCATGATTTCTTCTTATACATTCCATGCTGCCTTTTATCTAATAGCTGTGCTTGTTCTTTTTTCAACTGATTTTTTTTTTGCATTCGAATATATTTTCTCTAATTGCTAGGAATTGAAGCAAAACTCTGGTTATCTCTAGATACATTTTATAGATGACATGTGTGCTAGCAACCCATCAGAAATGCAACTCAGTGAGAATTTGTATGATAAATTGTATATCGTCATAAAAATTTTCAGTTTCACCTTTAAGGTGTTTTCGTTTGTTTGTTTGTTTTGTTTCTTAAAAATATCTAAGTGAGTATCATTCCGACCAGGTGATTTGTTTATGTTTATTAAGTCTTGACTGTTCTGTCCTGCTAAACTGTGATAACCCTGACACTCTCCAATTTTTTTTATTTATTTATTTTTTTTTTGTTTTAGCTGAGCTATCCTGCCACCTGTTGGCAGCTCAGCAGCAGCTCAGCTCAGCCTGGGAATCGAACCAGCGACCCTATAGCTCAGAGCTCGCACTCTTGAGCAAGCTCTTAACCAACTGAGACACTTGGCCGGCCCCTCCAAGGTCTTTAAAGCAAAGAAGTTCTTCAGTTTTACCATCATTTTTCTCCTATCTTGAGTGATTTTTTTACAGATTATTGTATGTATGTATAATGATGAAAATTTCCACCAGCCAGTAACCTGAGGATCTGGACCAGGCTCTGTCACTATAATTTGCTGTGAAACTATAATGAAACCCTCTACATTGTTCTTTTTTCTATTTCTTCATCTATTAATGGGAGATAATAATTATTTCTTCCTTACTCTAAAGGTTTGTGGGGCGTGTGTGTGTGTGTGTGTGTGTGTGTGTGTGTGTGTGTGTGAAAGAGAGAGAGGGAAGGAGGGAGAGAGAGAGAGGAGAGTGACTCAAGTTAGAGGATGTAATTTAAGGATCCAAGGAAGGAGAAGAAAATTATTCTTTTGTTGACCACCTTCTCTGGGCTGTGCCTTGTGTTAGGCATGCTACATACATTATACCATTCAATAGTATTATTCATATTTATGAAGTATATTTTTTGAAAATTACTCAGCACAGATTTCCATATATATATATATATTTTTATGGCTCCATGTTGCCAATCAGATTTCAAGATCTCAATTTTGTTCTTTTTCATAATAGCCTGAGATTATTTTAGGGATATGGTAGCCTCTCTTATCTTCAGTAGGAAATTGACTACATATATGTCTTGAAGACTATTTGTTCTAGAAATTTTTTCCATGGATGATAAGTCTTCTGACTTTAGAGTTGGGAACCTTGTTTTTAAGGTTTTGGCTTTGCTTAAATGTTTGTTGATGTTTGAGTCCGTGCTTGCGTTTCTACTTGAGTTTTCCTATTTGTGTGTGGACATACCTTGCTTTCACTGGTTACAAGGAAGGTTCCGGCTATGTTGCAAAGTGGTCTGTGTACATAGCCCATCTTCTGAGCTCAAAATATCACTGTTCTGTTTAGGTGCTCCTGCCCACAGGATGCAGCACTGTTTCTCCAACTCAAACGTCCACAGGCACTAGTGGCAAGTGTTCTGCTGCCCCCCCTCCCCCCTCCCCTCTTGCCAGAAAGAGGAGAGGAGGAGGTTTTGGACTGCCTGGCTACCTGGTCCTCAAATGCCCCCAGATGCAACAGCAAGTTCACAGGGCACCATGGGATATTGTGAAATTTCAAGAGAAACACAGTGTTATTCACATCCGTCAGACACCGCAAGGATTACTAGGTCACAGTTTTAACATTAGATCATGCTACATTTATTAGATAATGCCCTATTTCTGTGAAGCTAATATTCTGGAGTTTGCTGTGACAAAAAGCAAGTACCATGTAAAAATCAATGTGGAACAGGAAATACAGATGACAGTGTCCAATCCGATTCTAAGATTTGAAATGGTGTGTAGAGCTCAATATGTGTACACCTCCTATTAATTAGTGTTTGTGGTTATTTAAGAATGACATACAAATATTTTTTCTTTCAATCATATGTATCACCTTTTTAAGTGGCTATTAAGACACAAATACTTAAGTTCTACTTAATAAATAGAACTATTAGGTGTTCCTTTTGGCCCCAGGGCAGGATGAAAAAAATTACTGAGACACAAGAGTCGTGTGAACAGAAAAGGTTTGGGAACGTCTGGTCTTAAATTTTCCATTGCGGCTTACTGATCAACTATTCCAGTGGTCTGCTGGAACTGTTTTCTGAGTCTTCTCTCTGTTGTTTCTGAAGCTGGAGCAGCCCTGAAATTGCTCTCAAAATTTGCAGCAGTATTAAGCACTGGTTTCCTCAGCTTTCTTCTCTTATCTGCTTTCTGTCTTTTAGGGATTTCTAAAAATTTCTGGGGTGGAGAAAAAATAATGCCTTTTATTTATTTACTCTACCATTTTTATCCTATAGAGCATATTAGAATATTTAGGTAATATTTGGTTTAGATAAATTGTAAAAATCTGTATTATCGCCTTCATTATTTTGCTAGGTACTCCCCCAATTATTCTTCAGCTATCTATTTCTACATTTTTTTTGAAAATTTATTTATTTTCAATTACAGTTGACATTCAATATTATTTTATATTAGTTTCAGGTATACAGCATAGTGGTTAGACATTTATATAATTTATGAAGTGATCCCCCGAGTAGTCTAGTACCCACCTGGCACCATACATAGTTGTTACCATATTATTGACTATATTCCCTACACTGTACTATTTTTAAAATATGTATTCCCACTTAAAAAAATACTTTTATTAAAATATAGCTAACATAATAATATTATATATGTTTCAGGTGTACATCATAGTTGTTTAACAGTACACACCTGGCACTATATATAGTTATTATAATATTATTTATTATATTCCCTATGCAAAAGAAGTGATCACCATGATAAGTCCAGCAACCATCTGACACTGTACCATGCTATCATATTATTGACGACATTTCCTATGCTGTATATTACATACCTAAGACTTATCTGTTTTATACTTGGAACTTTGAACCTCTTATTCCTTTTTATCTTTTTCCACATTTAAATTTTTTCAATTACAATTGACATTTAATATTATTTTATATTAAGTTCAGGTATGTAGATAGTAGTTAGTCATTTATATAATTTACAAAGTGATCCCCCTGACTAGCCTACTACCCATCTGACACTTTACGTAGTTATTACCATATTATTGACTATATTCTCTATGCTTTACTTTGCATCCCCTTGACTATTTTATAACTACCAGTTTGTATTTCTTAATCCCTTCACCTTTTTCACCCTACCCCAACCCCCCTCCAATAAATCTAGTACCCATCACCCTGATAGATCTAGCACCTATCTGACACCATACATAGTTATTACAATATTATTGACTATATCCTTATGCTATACCCTAAATCCCCATGTCTACTGTGTAACAACCAATTTGTACTTCTTAATCCCTTCTACTTTTTCATCCACCCCCAACCTCCCCCCCACCCCACCCCCAAAATCTGGCAACCATCAAAATGTTCTGTTTCTATGAGTTTGTTTCTGGTTCATTTTGTTTATTTTGTTCTTTAGATTCCACTTGTAAGTGAAACATATAACATTTGTCTTTTGCTGTTTGACTTACTACACTCAGCACAATACCATCTAGGTCCACCCATGTTGTTGCAGATGGTAAGATTTCATTCTTTTTTATGGCTGAGTAATGTTCTATTGTATATGTGTACCACCTCTTCTTTATCCATTCATTCATTCAGGGACACCCAGGTTGCCTCCATATCTTGGCTATTGGAAATAATGCTGCAATGAACATATGGATGAGCACATCCTCTTGAAGTAGTGTTTTGGGTGTCTTTGGATAACTACCCAGAAGTGAGATTACTAGGTTCTTATTTGTCTCTTCTTATAGTCTTTGTTTTAAAGTCTATTTTGTCTGATATAAGTACTGTTACCCCAGCTTTTTGTTTGTTTGTTTCCATTTTCGTGAAATAACTTTTTCCATCCCTTTACTTTCAATCTGTGTGTGTCTTTTCATCTGAAGTGAGTCTCTTGTAGGCAGCATATGTAAGGGTCTTGTGTTCTTATCTACTCAGCCCCCCTATCTTTTAATTGGAGAATTTAATACATTTACATTGAAGGTAACTATTGATAGGTATGTAGTTATTGCCATTTTATTATTCATATTTTTTATTTTTATTTTTTGTCTTAAAGAAGTCCCTCTAAGATTCCTTGTAATACTGGTTTGGTGGTGAGGAGCTCCTTTAGCTTTTTCTTGTCAGGGATGCTCTTTGTCTGTCCTTCGACTCTTAACTGTTTGGAACTCTCTGCACTTCCTGGGCTTATATGTCTATTTTCTTCACCAGGTTAAGGAAGTTTTCTGTCATCGTTTCTTCAAATAAGTTTTTGATTCCTTGCTCTCTCTCTTCTCCTTCTGGTACTCCTATAATATGAATGTTGGTGTGCTTGATATTGTCCCAGAGGCCCCTTAAACTGTCCCCATTTGAGGGGGGGGATTCTTTTTTCTTTTTGCTGTTCTGATTGGGTGTTTTCTGCTACTTTATCTTTTAAAAGACTGATTCAATCCTCTTTTCAATTCATTTAATCTACTATTGACTACCTCTAATGTAGTCTTCATTTTAGTTATTATATTCTTTATTTCTGACTCGTTCTTTTTTATGTTTTCTATCTCCATTTTTGTTTCCTATCTCTTTGTTGAAGTCCTCCCTGAGATCATTGAGCAGTGTTTTTAACTCTATATCTGGTACATAACTTGTCTCCATTTTGTTTAGTTCTTTTTCTGGAGCTTTGTTCTGTTCTTTTATTTGGGACATGTTTCTTTGTCTCCCCATTTTGGCTGCCTCCCTGTGTTTGTTTCTATGGACTAGGTAGAGCTGCTATGTCTCCTGGTTTTAGTAGAGTGACCTTATGGAGTAGGTGTGCTGTGGAGCTCAGTGGTGCAGTCTTCCTGTTCACCTGAGCCAGGTACTCCAGGTGTGTCCCTTGTATGGGTGTTGTGAACCCTCCTCTTGTAGTTGAGCCTCACTTGCTTTTGCACGTCAGTAGGAGGGATTAACCATTGAGCTCATTGATTGTGGGGATTGGCTGTGATTACAGTGGAGGAGTTGTGGTGCAGAGGCTGACCCTACAGACCAGGATCTGCCTCAGCAGGGCTCTGGTTCCTGCCCAATCTGCCCCTTGGATGTGTTGTCCTTGGAGGTGGCCGAGTGTAGCTCCAGTTCATTTCAAAGCTGGCCAAGGGGTGTGCCAGCCCCAAGGCCACCTGTGAGGGGATCCTCTATAGGTCAAGTTCAGCCATAGCCTGTGCCCAGCCCA
>NW_017731410.1:627235-631065 GCF_001890085.2 Hipposideros armiger
CTTTTACTGATCTTGAAGTGGCTTCTTCTATATGTCCATAATTGTAGGGTTTTGGTTCAGCAAGATTTCAATTTGATTTTTTTTTTTAGCTGAGCCATCCTGCCACCTGTTGGTAGCTCAGCAATATCTCAACTCAGGCTGGGAATTGAACCAGTGACCCTGTTGCTCAGAGCTCGCACTCTTGAGCAAGCTCTTAACCAACTGAGCTACTCAGCCGGCCCCTCGTTCAGCAAGATTTCAGGCAATTCTCAATGATGGTTGTTTTGTAGTTTAGTTGTAATTTTGATGTGGTCCTGAGAGGAGGTGAGCTCAGAATTAACCTAGCCCACTATCTTGACCAGAACTGCCCTATGCTTTCCTTTTAATTGTGCCTGATTTGTCATATTTTGGAATATTTCCTCTTCTCTTTACATAGAGATACTTGCTGCTTTCCCCAGGTATTCTTTTGTATAGAATATTTTTCTTAGCCAGCTGAGAGGGAAGATTGCATCATTACATTTACTTATAATTTTACATTTTTTTACAAATGCTTTCCAAAGTATTTTCAGAATTGGCATTTTATTTTAGGTCATTTGCTGAAATGAAGTAATTGCATAAAGAATTGTTGACCTTTTGTGTCATTTGATGTTGAAATCACTCCTTTTGTAATCACTATTGCATTGTGGTTTCCTCATGAATATATTCCATAGTAATTTTTGTGTACATTTCAGAAGAAAATGTAGTTTTCTTTTCTGATACATTCCTAGTATACACTTGCATTCATAAACATTGATATATGAATAATGATCTGGTTTGAAAATTTGAAGTTATTATGAAGTCATCACTTTTCTGAATTGAGCTTTTTTTAAATTAAATTTATTGGGGTGACAATGGTTGGTAAAATTACATAGGTTTCAGGTGTACAATTCTATGATACATCATTTATATATCACATTGTGTATTCACCACCCAGAGTCAATTCTCCTTCCATCACCACGTATTTGATTCTTTTTACCCTCTTCTACCATTCTCCCTCCCTGCTTAACCTCTGGTGACCACAAAACTGTTCCATGTATCTGTCAGTTTTTGTTTATTTGTTTGTTTGTCTTCTTCCTTTGTTTATTTCAGTTTTACATTCCACATATGAGTGAAGTCATATGGTTCTCAACTTTTTCTGTCTGACTTATTTTGCTTAGCATAATAATCTCAAGATCCATCCATGTTGTCACAAATGGCAGTATTTCATCTTTTCTTATGGCAGAGTAGTATTCCATTGTTTATACTACTAATGGAGAATGCCAAAAAATGTATACACATTTTAAGCAAAGGAAAAATACTATATTAAAATTATGCTGATGGTAGTAACCACTTTGAGCATCTCTTGTAATTGTAGAAGTCAAGCATGACTTGTATTCATCTTTTGTTATTGGTATATATTGAGTATTACAATTTTAATACAGTTTTTTCTTTACTCAAAATGCATATACATTTTTTGGCACCCTCTGTATATACCACATGTTCTTTATCTAATCATCTATCAAAGGACACTTGTTGTTTCAGTGTCTTGGCCACCGTAAATAATGCTGCAATGAACATCAGAGTACATATATCTTTACAGATAAATGTTTTCAAATTTTTGGGGGGTAGATACCCAGGAGAGGGATTGTTGGGTCATATGGTAATTCTACTCTTAATTTTTTGAGAAACCTGCACACTACCTTCCATAGCAGCTGCACTAATCTACATTTCCACCAACAGTGTATGAGGGTCCTCTTTTCTCCACAGCCTCTCCAACACTTGTTATTGTTTGTCTTGTTGATGATAGCTATTGTAACAAGCATGAGGTGATATCTCATTGGGGTTTCAATTTGCATTTCCCTAACAACTAGTGAAGTTGAGCATTTTTTTCATATATCTGTTGGCTGTTTGTATGGCTTCTTGGGAGAAGTTTCTGTTCATGTCCTCTGCCCATTTTTTAATTGGGTTGTTTGTCTTTTTGTTGTTGAGTTGTATGCATTTCTTATATATTTTGGATATTAGCCCTTATCAGAAGCATTGCTTGCAAATGTCTTCTCCCATTAGGTTGGCTGCCTCTTTGTTTTATCGATGGTTTCTTTTGCATTGCAAAAACTTTTTAGTTTGATATAGTTCCATTCATTTATTTTTGCTTTTACTTTCCTTGCCTTTATGGTCAAATTCATAAAATCCTCTCTGAGCCCAAGGTCCATAAGATTAATACCTATGCTTTCTTCTATACAGTTTATTATGTCAGGTCTTAGTGTTTAAGTCTTTGATCCATTTTGGGTTAATTTTGGTATATGGTGACAGATAGCAGCCTAGATTCATTCTTTTGCATGTAGCTTTCCAATTTTCTCAACACCATTTATTGAAGAGGCTTTCTTTTTTTCATTGTCTGTTTTTGGCTCCTTTGTTGAAAATTATCTGTCCGTATTTACATGGGCTTGTTACTGGTTTTTCAATTCTATTTCATTGGTCCGTGTGCCTGTTTTTCTGCCAATACCATGCTGTTTTGATTATTGTTGTTCCATAGTACAAGCTGAAGTCAGGGCGTGCGATACCTCCAGCTTTATTCTTTTTCCTTAGGATTGCTTCGGCTCTTCAGGGTGTTTTGTGGTTCCATACAAATCTGATGATCTTTTGCTTTATTTCTTTAAAAAATGACATTGGGATTTTGATGGGGCCTGCATTAAATCTGCATATTGCTTTGGGTGATATGGCCATTTTAACTAGGTTGACTCTTCCAATCCATGAACACTAAACGTCTTTCCATTTCTTTGTGTCTTCTTTAATTTTTTTTAAAAAAAATGTCTTATAGCTTTCAGTGTATAGGTCCTTCACATCCTTTGTTAAGTTGTTCCTAGATATTTTATTCTTTTTGTTGTAATTGCAAAAGAAGTTTCTTTTTTTTTTCATTTATTTTTCTGAAGTTTCATTGTTAGTATTTAGGAATGCAGTGGATTTTTGTACACTGATTTGCAGCCGACAACTTTATTATATTCGTTTATTGTATCTAATAGCTATTTGGTGGAGTCCTTAGGGTTTTTTATGTGAAGAATCACATAATGTGCAAAAAGTGACAATTTAGCTTCTTCTTTCCCAATTTGGATGCCTTTTATTTCTTTCTCTTGCCCAATTGCTCTAGGTCTTCCAATACTATATTGAAAAGCAGTGGTGATAGGGGACAGCCCTGCCTTGTTCCTGAACATAGAGCAAAAGGCTTCAGTTTTTCACTGTTAATAATAATATTAGCTGAGGGTTTGTCATATGTGGCCTGTGTTATGTTAAGGTATTTTTTTTCTATATCCATTTTGTTAAGTGTTTTAATCATAAATGGATCTTGTATCTTGTCAAATGTTTTTTTGCATCTACTGATATAATCATATAATTTTTGGCTTTTATTTTGTTTATGTTGTGTCACATTGGTCGATTTGCATATGTTGAACCATCCTTGTGCCCCTGGGACGAACCCCACTTGATTGTAATGTATAATGTTTTTAATGCATTGTTGTATTTTATTTGCTAGAATTTTTTAAGGATTTTTGCATCTGTATTCAACAGAGATATTGGTCTGTAGTTTTCTTGTTTTGTGTTATCCTTACCAGGTTTTGGTATCAGGGTAATGTTGGCCTCATAAAGTGAGTTAGGGAGCATTGCCTCTTCTTTAATTTTTTGGAAGAGTTTGAGAAGGACAGATGTTAGATCCTATTTGAATGTTTGGTAGAATTCACTAGTGAAGCCATCTGGTTCTGGACATTTGCTTTTGGGAAGGTTTTGGATGACTGATTCAATTTCTTTACTGTTGATTGGTCTATTTAAATTTCCTAATTCTT
>NW_017731410.1:631980-638212 GCF_001890085.2 Hipposideros armiger
TCTGTGTCCCCAGCCTTGGCTATAGCCTCGTTTCTCATCAGGATGCTGCAGTTCTTAAAATTACCTCCATTTCTCTTTGCTAAATTGTCTAGCAGTCTAGCAGTGCTATTGATATGCTCCTTTACAGGAATCCACCAATTTAGTTTACTGGATGAGCTTTAACAGAGAAAACCCTGAAGCAAAGGGGCGCCGAGTAGGTTGGTTTTAGTGTGTGGGCAGGATGGCAGAAAAGTTTCGTGGTTATTTCAGTGTCAGGAAGGTAGTAAAGCTGTCATGGCGTGTGAAGCCTGGAGTTCCCAGGGTGTAAGATTA
Source organism: Hipposideros armiger (assembly GCF_001890085.2). Taxonomy (NCBI): domain Eukaryota; kingdom Metazoa; phylum Chordata; class Mammalia; order Chiroptera; family Hipposideridae; genus Hipposideros; species Hipposideros armiger. Next base: position 632,293 of record NW_017731410.1, read on the forward strand.
GCACCCAGCCATCCTGGAAGTGGGTTTATAAAAATGGAAGCAAAATATAAACCTTAGCTACATTAAGATTTTGTGTACTGTCAGCCCTGTGTGCCTCTTGGAGGTTGGCACCTCATCCTACCTTCTGTAGATAACCACTCAAACTGACCAGGCTGACAGAATCTGATCCTTCACCAGAACCCTGTGACAAATGGCCATGAAATGAAGAACCTCTTTAGTGTCTCTCAGAACTTTTAGCAGAATTACGCCAAACATGTCATATTGACAATCTAATCAATTTCTACTAGTTGTGCAAAGAAAATCATATATAGCAAAACCCCATTACGAAAACTGGACCCACTAACTTGGAATTTATATTAATTCAAATAGGAGCTTCTCTAAGTTGACCCATTATTAGCAGACAGCAAAAATTAGAATAATAGTCTACATAAGGTTTCAGTGGAAAAATGTGGACAACTTAAAAAGAAGTTCCTTGGGAACATCCTTGAATTCTTAATTCTGTATTTTGTTGGTCTAATTAAGTTTACTTGCTAGTTCAAAAATAACTTTAAAAATTTTTACTGTGATTAAAATTTCACTATTCCCGCTCTTTTCTTTAAGGCAGATGGCTGCCCTCTTGCTCCAAAATTTGTGGGGCATCTTGACTGATAAGAATTCTATATTTCTTCCCATCATTTTGTCCACAATGACTTTAGAGATGGCAAATTTGAACATATTTATTTAAGAGATACTAAAACTTAAGTTTCCTAGTTTGGTTTGTATGATTGGTCATGCATTTGCAAACTGAAAATACAAATCGGTGAATAAGTTCAAATTTTTCCGGGTAACGCTAGCTGAAGTGTTCCCAAACTATCATAGTCATCTTGGTGATAAGCTTAGCTTGGCAGACAGAGTTCCATGTGTTCCATTTCTTGTTTATATTTGAGTTCTTAGAGGATTGCTTAGAATGAGGCCATCGTAACTGAGGGAAGAGAAAAAACTCATTCAAAATGTAGTTATTAGAAAAACGACAGACTCCTCCGTGAAGAAATTCTATTTGCGACATGCTTTGTAGCTGTCAGCAGGTTGAGGTATGCTCGAATGAGGTCATTGCTGTGACTGAGATCGTGATTCACTGTTTAGCAAATAGAAACCATGTTCCTATCATTGAAGCACTACAGAAAAATAACAACTCAGAATGGAGAAATCCTGTTTTTTATTCTGAGGTAATTTTCCTTTCCAGAAATATGGATTTGAATAATAAAAGCAATGAGTCAGTAGCAGATCACAGATGATTGAAATACTGCTTACTTTTAAAAACAGGTATATTTCGGTCTGTCTTTCTGCTTGTTCTTTAGCACATCTATTTTCTTTGTCACCTGCATGCCTTCTGATCTCCACAGATGGCAATTCCTTCCCATGAACAGTGATGTTTTTATTTGGCCAATGCACAATAACACTCTCCACTGGCAAATACTGTTTCATAGGCGAGGAAACAGACTTAGAGAAGGAAAGAAAGTTACTCACAGTCACACTCAGTTGGCTGGTTGGAAACACAGCAGAAACAAGATCCGACTTCTTCTGGCTCCTAATCAAATTCTCCCTGCTCCCTTCAAAGCCTAGTTCCTTCTGATATGATTTCAAAATGCCTTGCTAGTGCTTAAGTTTCACTTTCAGCTTTTGATATGGTTTGACCCTGGAAGGGCAAGTTAGATTCAGTTGATTCGTGAGCAAACAGTGCAGAGAAAGTGATAAATGCATTTCAGAGATAAAAATGTTTAATTAGAGAGCAAGTATGAATACCTATAATAGGAACTTCACTTACTACTTCCAAAGGAAGGTAAAGCATAAGTGTAATTTTTCATGCCTATTGTTTAGGAAATGAATTATGTATAAATTGTTCCTAAAATAGCATGGCAATTTATTAACATACCTTCAATGACTTCTGGGAGACTGTTCTCCCAGCAGACACAAAGGCCATGTCTGTATGCAACCATGGAATTTACCATTTTAATGCAGATTGTGTTTTTGGCGGAACACCTTCTCAGGCCAGTTTGGAATGACAGTGGTACAGATGAACTATCTTTCTTATCTATTGTTTTGTTCTATAGGAACAAACAAAAGTAAAAGGATCAAATACTATTTAATTGACTTCATACAATGTGTTTTAAGCATCCTCTCTGGAGCTGGTTCATCTTTGTTTCCATTTTTTCCCCTCAGTCTGCCTCTCTCTGTTTCTTCCTCTTTTCAGTAAATGTGAAACAGGACATAGGACGTGAAATTTTTATGAGATTTCCATTTATGTCAACTCATTCCTTACCATCCATTATTTATCCGGCAATTAAGAGAATCTGTACTACTATTCAGTTTACTGTGTCAACATACGTTTGTTACAAAGATACTAATTTTCCTGGGTTCAAAAGAAATGGAAGTCCTGGAATATTTCGAAAGTCATAACATTTAAGAACTCAAAATACTTAGTAAATAATATTCTAAGTTATTTAAATTGCTCTGTGTGTGTGTGTACATTTTTCTCAGAAATGTGTTTAAAATAACAGAAGAATGGAAAATGCATATAGAATATATTATCACCATACAACAAATCTATCATTAAAATTTTGACTTAATATCAATGTTTTTGAATATTCAGTGGATATTTACTAAGTCAGATGCCAGCCTTCATTTAGGTGTTAGAATGAGGACTACTATTTTTCACACTACTATTTATAAAAGACTGTTTCAGACAGCAGACCCTCTATAAAAGTCCAAAGTAGAAGATCTGATTCATTCTCAAAACTATAAAATCTTGTTCATACAAGTTAATTTCATATACATTATTTATGCGTTAAATCCTCTGATATCTCTAAAGTTCTAATAATCAAAACTTTATGTCCTTTATCTCTCTAAGATAATTTAAAGTGTTACATTCTGAATGACAAGACTACAAAACATTTGATAAAATAAGTTTTATGTGTTATTTATAAGAAAGACACTTAAGAATTTAAATAAGACTTTAAAATATTTACATTTTTATTTCTGACTTTTTGTTTTACCCTTTTTTTAAAAATGGGTTTTTCTCTTATATTTGATGTAGATTTCAAACTGCAGATTTATTGTTCAACACCTCGCAACAAATTTTGTAAATATTCGGTGGGGGCTTAGTCTTGAAATATAAACACTTCTTGTTATTGAAACACTGAAGAAAAGCAGATCCCCTCATTTATTATGAGACAACCAGAAGACTAAGGATACTTGGAGCTTTTTTCTTTTTTCTGGAACATCTTCTTCAACAAGAAAAATGAAATGTCATCATGCTAAGGTGAATCATAATAAATGTTATGTCTTGTCTGACACTGAAAATAAATCCAAGTAAGTTTGGAGAAATATTGGTGGCTTTTTCTCCCATAGAGGTTTAGATCAGCTTTATAAATTAAACAGTATGCGTTGACAGCTCAGGGCAGTAAGTAAACTATTCAGTAGATAATCTCCATAGAAACCAAAAAAGTTGAACCATCTCAATCTAAAATTGCACTTCTGGGCTCAGCTGTTGATACAATAATGGGAAATCCTTCCTTTCTTCAAATTAATGATTCGAAACAAAACTGCCATTAAAAAAAGTTTGATAGAAAATAATAGTAACACACAAGTATTAATAATTGTGGTGGTGATCTCAATATGAATGGTTTCCCTTAAAGTTTCCTAATAATCTTTGCTAATTTTTAGAGCATGCCGCTTGTTTATCAGACATATTTCTACACATTTTGTATTTATCCACTCATTAAATCCTATACCAATGATACGAGGTTCTGTTATTATTCTCATTTTACAGATGAGGAAACTGAGGCACAGAGAGTTAATTGCCCAATGTAAGTGGTGGAACTTGAACTTGACCCTGGACCCGGGAGTTTGTCATATTGTCCCATTAAAGCACATAGATTTCTACAGCACAAACCTACATGAACATTTGTAGCCATTTATTTGATGACAAGGCAAAATATTAATTATTTTGAATAAGAAAACTTAAATCAAGTTTAATTATCTATCAGTCTCTGGTGCTGTAATTTGACAGATATTAAAAGGCCACTTCTCCAAGATTTGCTTGCTCTAGAATCTGTAATTGCCTTATATGTACAATTATTTTTCCCTCCTTTGGTGTTAAAGGCATTAGAGAATATATCAGGAAGTCTTATAGATTGTGAAGGCCAACAAATAAGCATATATTAGTTTCTATGTTTGTTTAACTACTGTAGGTGGTTGAATAGTGCCCCCCCAAATTTATGTCCACCTGCAACCTGTGAGGATGACTTTATTTAGAAATAGGGTCTTTTCAGATGTAATCAAATTAAGATGAGGTCATACTGGATTAGTATTTAGGCCCTAAATCCAATAATATGACTGGTGTCTTTAAAGGAAGAGGGAAATTATGCACAGAGACACTGACACACAGGGGAGAAGCCCATGTGAATGCAGAGGCAAGACTGGAGTGATGCAGCTACAGCAGCCCCCCACACACATACCTTATCTGCAGGGGACACCTTCCAAGACCCCCAGTAGATGCCTGAAACTACAGATAGTATGAAACTCATGGACAGTATCAAAAAATGCTGTGTTTTTTCCCAGATATACACCCCTATGATAAAGTTTAATTTATAAATTAGGCACAGTAAGAGATTAACAACAATAACCAATAATAAAATAGGATAATTATAATATTACACTGTAATAAAAGTTATGTGAATGTGGTCTCCCTCAAAATACCTTATAGTACTGTACTCCCTCTTCTTCATGTGAGGATGTGAGATGATAAAATGCCTATGTAATGTGATCAAGTGAGGTGAATGTGGCATTACTAAGTAAAATAAGGGCTGTTTGAGCACAAGCCCTGTGCTACCAGGACAGTCGATCTGATAACAGATTTAGCTCCTAAGTGACTAACGGGTGGGTAGCATATACAGGGTGGATATGCTGGACAAAAGAATGCTTCCATCCAAGGAGGTGAGACAGGACGGGATGAGAAATGTCATCGTGCTACTAGGAATGACACCCAATTTAAAGCTTATGAATTGCTTTTTTTCTGGAATTTTCCATTTAATATTTTTGGACCACCATTGACCGCACGTGACTGAAACTGAGGAAAGTGGAAACACGGATTGGGATTTGGTTACTGTACAAGACCAGGAACACCGAAGATTGCCAGTGATCATTAGAAGCTAGAAGAGGTAAGGAAGGGTCCTTGCCTAGAGCCTTTGGGGGTGGGGAGAGCATGGCCCTACTATGCTACTGAATTTCAGGGGCCTTCACTGTAGTTCTACTTATTCTGAGTGGGCCAAGACACTGCTGTCAATTCTGTAGTGTTTTCTTTTGTTTCCCCCTTCTTCCTTCACTTGCCCTTTTCCAGAATTGTAACCTCAGTATTCAATATTTATTTATCAAATAATTAATTAGTATCTATGATGGTTAGTTTTACATGTCAATTTGACTGGGCTAAGGGATGCCCAGATAGCTGGTAAGACAATATTTTTGGGTGTTTCTGTGAGGGTATTTCTAGAAGAGATTAACATTTGAATTGGCAAACAGAGGAAAGATCACCCTCACCAATGTAGGTGTACATCATCCAATCTGTTGGGGCCTAAGTAGAACAAAAATGAGGAGGAATGGCACCTTTTCTCTCTGCTTGGTTGGGCCATCCATCTTTTGTCCTTGGACATTAGTTCTCTTGGTTCTAAGGCCTTTGGACTTGGACCAGGACTTATGCCTTCAGCTACCCTGGTTCTTAGGCCTTCAGACTTGGTCTGAATTATACCACTGACTTTCCTGGTTCTCCAGCTTGCATGGCAGATTAAGTGAGCCCATTCCTATAATTAATCAATCTCTCTCTCTCTCTCTCTCTCTCTCCAATTCCATATATATATATATATATATATATATATATATATATATA
>NW_017731410.1:638217-646002 GCF_001890085.2 Hipposideros armiger
ACACACACACATATATATCTCCCTCCTATTAGCTTTATTTCTCTGGAGAACCCTGGCTAATAGAGCTAATCAAAAATATACCAGGCATGGTTTTAAATCTTAGGAACACAGCATCAGCGGTAAGCAACATGGTCTGTGCTTTCCAAGCCTTACTTTGAAAGCTTAGTAGGGCAGACTGACACATAAATGAACACTTATAATTCAACGGGATAGTGCTTGGATGGGGTGGAGTAAAGAGGGGAGGGGCAACTTCCGTCTTGGAGGAGCTGTTTTAAATATAAGTGAACCGTCTCTACCTCTTTCTCTCACAACTGCAATAGGTAAGCATATTAAAGATTCCTTGTCAGGAGATACTAAATGCTAATCAGGCACATTGTCTTATTTCTCCCAGATGTACTAGAATTCTAATAGGTATGATCCTGTAATAATACAAGTTTAGTCCTATTAGCTGGTCATAGGAGACACAGTTTTTTGAGACGTGGAACTTTTTTAGTGCTTCCAAATAGCTTGAAACCAGTAACCTCTGATTTTGCCTTTTTGTTGCCAATACTTTGTCCATCTCCTTGTCTAGAACTCATTATTACCTGTATGGGTTTGATGAGAAGCCATTCTGGTAGAACCTTGGAAATATCTGTTAAGAATCACCCTGTGCCAGATCCAGCATAAGTTATTGGGAATACACCAATCAATGAGAGAGACAAGTTCCCTATTCTCCCCTCAGGTTGTGGCAGGTGAGAAGAAGAAACCATGTTTCCCTGAGATACTTAGGTCTTCATTCTAAGTGCTCCCAAGCTTTGCTAGGGAAGGTATAGCCAGAGCTGTCAGTTACTTTAAGGCTACAACAGCTCAACAATGGTTTAAAAGGGAAGCATTCTGCTTGTTTCATTTATTTAAATTAAACAAACACTTGGCCTGAGATGCTCCTCCCACCCCCAGAGAGGCTCCTCCCACCCCCAATAGAATTTAAACCAAGTAATGGGTTTGGTCTACTTTGTAGATATTTGTATCTTTATAGCTACAAAAAAAGAGACCCCCAATTAAATGCTCAAAAGCATTTAATTACTGTCCTTTGAGACTTTAGCTTTAACCCTGTTTATTACTCTTAAACCACTCCAGAGGGCAATAGCTTTTATTGGTGACAGATTGTCCAAATTGTTGCCAGTGACCTAATCTCCCTCTGCAGACATGGCTGCATTTTGCAGAGAACTGCTCTCTCCAGTGAGGAGAAGGTGTGTGCCTGTCAGAAGGCAAGTGTTCTGCTCTTTGTTACTCCAAATATGGATTATGGATTCGTACAGATCCATCATGTAGACATCAAAACTTTCACTTGAAATTTGGCTTAATCATCTGAATCAGCTCCTCCTTATTTTTTTGTTGGTAGAAATTTGGTATTTGGTGCCTGAAGTTGTTCATTACGTTATTTTGGGGCTTAGGAGGAAAGGTCTGTCTAGGATGTCCAGATTCAAAACCGGGTGTCATAAAAAAGGGCCTATTTTTAACTTTGCTAATCAACTTTAGATGCATTGCTGACCTTTGCCCCTCGGTTTTCACATGTATTAAACAGTACTATTCATAGCTGTGCCTATGTATGGAGTTCTGATGAGCACCAGCCCTTATAAGATAAGGGTTAATTATTGCTGCCACAGCCAGTGGCAGTATCCACTGACTTAATAATCACATTATATTATCTCTTCCTTTCCCAGTACTTCATGAAGTAGTGCTCGTTGGTTTAAATTACCAGAGTCAGAATAAAATTAGTTTAATGTGTCGTATCAGTTAAGAAGCATGTAATGACAGATTTGGATGAAAAATATTAAAGACTATGAGATCTTTTCTGCCTTATCTCATTGTATATAATATATGTAATTGTGTATATGTGTATAAATATATAATCTCTTAATTATTAACATTTCAAAAGATTATTTGGCAGCTGATATCAATGAGTCCTTGCAGGCACCTGGCACAAGAATGTATATAGAGATAACAGATGATTTGACAAAGCATTTTTGAAGCAAAATGTTCTGGCCCATAAACCTCAATCATGTGCTCCCCTCCCCCCATCAAAGCCCTTTATTGGGTATGGATTAAAAGATGAAGAAAAAGGAGGAAGAAAGGAACACAGAAATCTATAACTAAACCATTCTAATTGTCAATGCCAAACGTTAAGATACTTTAATGTTATATTTGGTAAGAAAATAATTGGCCTTAAATTATGTATACTTAAACAATTTCAGAGGAGCTGAAGAGCTTTTGTAGGTATGTATGGCCTATAGTATTACGAAACTGTGGGAATGCTCATTAACTGAACGCCATATGAGGGTAAATTAATTTCTTTATAACTGAGAGGCTAATAAGTTATGATTCTCATAGAAGCTAGATCAGACTCAATATGTTTGCAAAGCATTACATTTTGTGTAAAGGGTGTAATTCTGGGCACCATGAGTTTTGTTTGCATCTGTCAGGGCTTTGCTGATATATACACTTTGTTGGAAGTTCAATTACAAGAGGCCAGTGGGTTAGATAAATTTCACATGACACCAAAAACATGGATGGTGAGAACTACCTCTCTCTTTCCACATATACACATGCATACGTGCACACATTCATTTACTCCCTCATACAAATGTTATATATTTGACAATGTCACAATCCAATCAAGAAAGCATCTTTGCTGCTTTTAAGAAAAAGGTAAAGATACTTGAAAGCATATATACAAATAGCAATTCATATATTTAAGGGTTTATTTATTTAAATATCTACTAACATTATCAACTGTGTTACCGACTTTTAAGCATATATATCATGATCTACTCAAGGTTTGTGATAATTTTTCATGTTAATTTTTTAATAACAAAAGATAACAAATATATTCCCAAATTGAAATATTCTTGTAGTATAAAAGAAAATATAATAAAATATGGGCTTTTACTCTAATTATCTAAACTGAGAATTTGTTTACTTTACTTTGGGAACAGATGTGATCCATTACAGTAGCCTATAAATAAAGTGTCAAACTGTTAGGCTGATCAATGAATATAAATTATTGAAAAATAATGTAATTCCAAGGTCACCAAGGAATTGAGCTTAGAGTTATTTTAAAAGGAAGACTTCCCATTCTTAAAAAATATATGTGCATATTTAAGAATGAGTAGTTCTATTCTAAATGGAATGTCTGGCCCTCAAAGGCAGATTTGTATTTGCTCATAGACATAAGTGATACTTCTTAGGCTCTCTTTACGTAAGTTTCAGCATCATTTTCATTAGGGATGATTCGTTTGGAATTCTTATACAATCTCCTGTGGCAGTTAAAATATGTCCACAAATCATGTGTTGCTGTTCCTTTCTTCAAAATGTGTAAACTAATTTCCCTTCCCTTGAATGTGGGTTGTTTGTTACATTAAGTGACTCACTTTTAACAAATAGAATATAGTGGAAGTGACTGTGTGTAACTCCCAACACTAGTCCTAAAAGACATTGTCACACCTGCCCTGCTGTCGCTTGGATAATTCTGGCTGGGGAAAGCCAGGAGCCATGTCGTGAGGACACTTAAGGCCTGTGAAGAGGTCCGTGTGGCAGGGAAATGAGGTCTTCTCAATAACCTAGCATACCTCGCTAGTCATCTGAGGGAACCACTTTGCAAAAGAGTTCTTCAGCCCCAGTCAACCTTCACATGGCTGTGGCCTTGGCTGATGTGCTCGTGGTTGTAACCTCAGAGAAATTCTAGACAAAACCAGCTAGTTAAGCTGCTCCTGGATTTTTGACCCACAAAAACTGGATAATGTTTACAATTGTTTTAAATCTCTCTTTTTTTTTTAAAAAAAAATTAAGTTTATTGGGGTAACAATGGTTGGTAAAGTTACATAGGTTTCATGTGTTCAATTCTGTAATACATCATCTATATGTCACATTGTGTGTTCACCACCCAGAGTCAGTTCTCTTTCTATCACCATATATTTGATCCTGTAAATTTCTAAAATTTGGAGTAATTTGTTAATGCAGTAATACATAACAAATCTTTATTTATTTATTTATTTATTTATTTATTTATTTATGCATATGGGAGGCTGGTAGAATGGAGAAATTTTTGCATCTTTACCAGTGGTAAAATGACTAATGGTGGGAGACCAGCAGAAAATATATCTTAGGATAGAAGGGTCTTTAAATTGCAAGAGGTAACCTGCTGCCAAATTCTGTGTATATGACTTGATCTTCCTGATTTGTCCATTGCTATAGTGCTTCCAGGGATGAGATAACCATCAGGCAGAGCCTATACACTTTTCAAGAGCCTATGAAAATTTTTTTAAAATTTAAAGCAAAAAGTAAGAAAAAGATGCCAAAATTATAAACAAAAGAAATAATCAAATAAAAAAAGTTACATGGTACCAAACTTACAAAAAAGAAAAAGAAATTGCAAAATAGAAATTGTTAGTGTCATGTTTCTAGAACATTGTTCGTCAGCTGCGACTCAAATAAACTCTTCCAATTATATATAAATTATACTTAACATAGGATATGGGTACAACATAAAAGTTCCTGGGGCCCAAAAAGGTCCTAAATGGCTCTGAATTTATTCTATTTGTGGATGTCCCTGGAATGAAAGAGAAATTACATTTTCTTCATAAAATTTGAGGGCATTTACTTTTGTTGCTGTTGTTGCTGCCAATAGGAAATCCTTTCAGAAAATGAAACTCAGTATTTTATTAATGCAATTATTTAAATTTTTTACCTAAGTAACTATACTTATAGTATTTATATACCTAAGTGATTTACCTAATGTAACTAACTATAAAAGAAATTCTGAAGGGGAAAAGTGGAATTTTAATAATGTTTAGTCGTTTCTTCTTCCTTCTTCTCTTTCCTTTCTTTATTTTCTTTGCTTCTTTAGAAGATTAGAGAACCATTTTCTCAAGCATTTCTGGAGATACCTGGCAAGGTAAGGTCAAGAAAGCTTGGTAGAAAAGTTTAAGAATAGGCAGAAAGTGGGTAGTTTGGACTGTCATGTTCTAATCTGTTTTACTTGTTTCATAACCTGAGTTGAAAAAGTATTTTACTTTTTATAATTTTTGTGACTTACCTAGTAAAAAAATAATAGCCCAAATTTTTATAGAGTATTGTGAATAAATTTTGTTTAAGTTTCTTTAAATATAAAAAAGTGTTACATAGATGGGAGAGGGGGGTTGCTTCTGTCTGAAGGGTGAAAAGGATAGCTATTGCATTGTTCTGTACACCTGAAACTAACAAACAAACCAAAAAAAGTGTTACATAAATGCAAAGTATCTTGATAAGAAAATCCCTAAAAGGATTGGTACCTCTGAGCCATACCACAGGGTCTCTTGCAAGGGAATTCAGTGTCATCCAAGTGTTAGCTTGGCTTGTATTTGACAATAGAGTCCTGTAGTGCTTAGCTTTTTTAATATTCTGGTCATACAGAAGTGTCCAATTTTAGATTTTTTTCTTCTTCTTGCTCTTCCATAACTGAAATGGGAATTTGGTGTAAGATTTGATGAGTGAAAAGAACAACAGTGGCTGGATTTGGCTTTTGAGGAATATAAAGCAATATATATTATGCATCAACTAGAGTTTGGGAACACCAAAAATATTTGTGTGCCCACTGGAGAAGAAATTATATTCTCTCTCTAGATGTTTCTGAGATGCGCCAGGATTGTGTATGTGTAACCCTGTTGTTGGGTAATTGGTATGATCACTTCCCTTCTTATAATGTGAGGTTGTTTTCATGAAATCCACGTTCTCCCATTCCATTACTTTCCTTTGTGTTGCTGCTCTTGGACTATGGCCACCAATTGTTAATTTCTTTTGGGCATCTAACTTTCATGTTGCCCAGGGGACACTGTATAGTCTGCTGTTTATTCAGTATTATGCTTAGACCATCTAGGTAGTGACCTCTGCCCATTGGTGTCTATGTGCTCTCTCACTTCTGAAGGCTCTTATGATGTGCCTCTGGGTTTTTAAACCTCGTCTTTCTGTCTCTCGTGACTAGGAAACTGTCTATTCCTTTTCTGTACAAATATTTTTGGGGTTTTTTTTTGTTTATGATGGGAGTGGGCAGGAGAAAGGAGAGTGATAAATAGTAGTTTTGTAGACCTCAAGGGTTGAATTCTGGACACTTCTAGCACAGACTGACTTTCTCAGAGTGACAGACTTTCCAAGATGTTGGAGAGGAGGGATTGGGGTGGTCAAGGATAGCCATAAACCATACCTACAACTAACCGGGTTCAGCTGCTGAGCCTAGCTTTCATTGGCTCATACTCATGGGGATTTCTCTCTCATGTGCCTTGTCTTCTTTTCTGAAATACATGCACACATGTTTGTATAAGCTTAGATTTCAATTATAGACACATGCCCATGAGCTCCTGACTCTAGTCAAACCAGGTAGGTGATTAGATACTTGCTGAAGGGTCTCCAAATGCTTTCTAATAGGACTCTGTTCTCTAAAACATAGAGAAGGAAGGTGGGGGGAGCAGTGTGAGGGGAGGGTTTCCCTAACTCTCCTGCAACAAGTCTGGCTGGAGCTCAGGGGCAGTCCAGCTAGAACATCCACAGCTCTTGTGTAAAAAGCATCTCTACTCTTTATCTATATAAAAGCACCTAAAAATATAGCCTCACCCTTGTTCCCCAGTGAGATATGAAACACCCTGGATATTCAAATACATTTGTAAATTGCAAATATACATGCATTTGCTAATTATTTCTACCAGATGGAAGTTCTTAGCTTCCAACTTTAGACTTTTATACAATCAATCAAGGGCATGTTAACATTTTGTTAAATGTTCCTCTCCATCAGGACCATTAGCCAGAAATCAACTATTTTTGTTTTCTAAGAAACGGGTACTTAGGAGTAGGATTTACATGGAGTAAATTTAGGTGTTCCACTGTGTCTCTGCTTTCTCTGGATGCCAGTAACTGCCAAGGATTTATACCTTGGAGTAAACTTTTACTACAGATGAATTATCTACTAAATTAGGGAGAAAAGAACAGTAACAATGACCAAAAAAATTTCACCATGGTGTACTTTCTAAGTGTTTTTGTAGGAAAAATGAATATCTTAGGAAGAAAAAGATAGAAATGAATTATAGTAGAAAATAAATACAAAAACCAACAGTGACTCTTCAACTATCAAAATGTCTCTGGTTTAAGAAACACAGAACTATATATTTAATGTGTCCAGTGTCTTGAAAGCATTTTTTTTTAAGAACACACTTGGTATGTTATTTTGGCAAATTGGACCTATAATTGTACATGGTACCATTAAAAACAACTAAGAGAGTTAAGGCTCTCTGTATAATTGTTTACCTTTTTCCTGGAAGGCTGTTTTTTTGTGTAGGGACAGACTATTGTATCTTGTAACCACATCTTGTAATCTCTAAAACATGCAGAAAATATTTAAGCAAGTATTAATTCCTTGACACAGCTAAGGTAGAATAATTGCATGTATTTTTAATAATTTATTAGATTAACATGTTTAAAAAACTGAGTATTAAAAGCTTAATGACATTGCTATTTTTCTGTTGTTATTATTGGAAACAATCTTGTGAGGAATTTCTCTTGGCTCTTTTTGAGTTTTTCTTTCTCAAAATGTATGTTATAATTCACACACACACACACACACACACACACACGTTATCAGTTTGAACTGCAACCCACCAGATTGTGCTGGTCTCATCATATCACACATACCACTTTATCTCACTTATTACTCAACATCCTGGCTCAAGAAGCTGAAATATTTCTCTCTCTCTCTCTCTCCCCTCTCTTTCTCTCTCTCTC
>NW_017731410.1:646012-649920 GCF_001890085.2 Hipposideros armiger
CACACACACACACACACACACACACACACACCACAAAATACAACTAACGAATGGCTGCATGGGAGCCAAGAGAAATGGTGATGAGGTTTACAGTTGTCATTTAAACTTCTGTGTTTGCCATTATCCCAGACAATCCTAACGCTTTGATAAAACAAAAGTATTATGTCTGATTTCTGCTTTAGGGTTGTTCAGTTAGATAAAAATAAATCATGTAATCTTACAGTTCCACTGAAAGAGAAAAAAAATGAGCTTTTCTTCTATCACTCATGAATCCAAGAATATTAGTGAGTATAGTTCTGAGAAAAATCTTTTCTGTCGTAAGTTCAAGAGCCTGGTCAATATAAAAATAATTCTATGTCTATTAACTATTGTCTTAAGCAACTACAACTTCTGCAAGTTTCTTAAAAAACATTTATATCTGATTTCTAAATCATTGAGACATAGAGTAGAATTTATTTTGTGTGGTTTCATGGTGCTAATGCCTTGTTTTTTGTTTTACACATTGTTGTCATTGCATTACTGAATTGGATCAGAAATGGAAGATCTGCTGCTATATTCAGTGTCTTGCCATTAATTACTTCCCCATCCTTTTACTCCACTATCACTTCTTGTTGGCCTTACCTCGGGGGCTCTTTCAGTTGTCCATATCCATTGGAGTATCTCACAACCAAAGGGCTTAGGGCTGGATGAGACAAGGTCCAGTCAAAAAGTAGAAACTAATTTAAGTATTTAAAACAAAGCAATTTAACATGGGGCTTGATTACCAAGAACTGAAAACTCACCTGAGACTACAAGTGAACTCAGAGATGAAACAGGAAGCTACTTTGCCTCTAGGCTGGAGGGACAAGGAGGGCTGTTGCCAAAACAAAAGAATGCCTAGGAATAGATCTGAGACCACATAGAGTTTGGATAGGCACAGGCACCATTAAAATCTTTAGTAATAGCAATTGGAACTTCAACCACCCCATCTTTCTGTAGTCAGCCTACATTCACTCTCCAGAGTAACTCTGGCAGATATGCTCCTGGTGTCTCCAGCCCCCTAACCCCGTGCTCACCGCCGTATGCTCAGCTTGTTAAACTCCTCACTCCCAATACAAACTCACCTGACCTGTCACCATGGATGCAGCGCCTTTCTCTTCCTAAGGTGCTTGCCCTTCCTGGGCTTTGCATGCCGTTTCTTTTCCTCTCATCAGGGAATTTATATAACCAATTGCAAACCATTCTGCTAGTCATTGCCACAAATATGTAACATGTTTAAGTCTCCCCTGTTCCCTGTCACCACCATAAAAAGAGAGAAAGAAAAGGCTTACCTCTCTATCCTCCCATTCGCAGTCAAGATTTTGAAAGCACCCTTTGTAGTCACTGTCTACTCACCTCCTGTTTACTTGTCAACTCACTGCTCTTTTCCTACTGAAATTGTACTCTCCAAAGCCACCTTTTTGTCTTGCCACAAATGACTCTTTTTTTTGCTGGAATGGAGAGAATATTTTTGGATTATTACAAAAATATATTTTTGTCCCTAGTAATCCCTAATTTCTAGCTGTCCCTTAGCTTTCATATCAAGAACCATTTTGGAGGCTCCAGAAAATAGTTTTCTTCACTGTTTAGAGAGGATGTCTCTTCCAAATTTAAGACTGAGCTACCTTCAGGCTGTATTCCACCCCTCCCCTCCCAACCAATAAATAACCTCCAGATAGTAGTTCTGTTAGTGTGGTTTGGGGGCCAGCAACACCAGCCTCACCTGGGAACTTGTCAGAAAGGTAAATTCTCAGAATCCACCTCGAAACGACTGAATCAGAAACTCTAGGGATGAGGTCTAGAAATCTGGATTTTAATAAACCATCCAGGCTTTTCTGATGCATGCTAAAGTTTGATAAGTACTGAGGAAGGAAAGAACAGATGAAAACTAGAAAAGAGGTAGAGGGAGAATGAGGTTTTCAGGGTCTAAAGTCTTTAACTTGTTCATTACCTAGGGTGGGGTAGGAGTGGGAAGCCTTGAGGGCTGAGGGGCATGGAAGAAACCTTCAGAGGACATTGCAGGGAGAAGTGAGAGGATAAATTGGGTGCTTCTCCAGGCAAAGCCTGAGGAGATTCTGAATCATGGCAAACTGTGGTCCTGAGGAGGCTATAGACTCGAGTACATTGCGGCCAATTCATAAACCCCAAGCCACCTTGGTGAACTGAGAGCTCAGCTGGAATGCTAGACCGTGTAAACTTCAAGGACAAGAAGAGAAGACCACTGCGGGCACATACCTTGGTGACTGGAAACAGTTTTTGTGGCTGGTACTGGGCAGGGGTGGAAGTTGGTGCCCAGCCACAAGTCCATGTGCAGTTGTCCCTGCGCTGTAACCAGTCCCAGTGAAGAATGAGGCAGGCCCTCACCACCGAGACATGAGTACAGAGTATTATTATAAAATAGCAACATAAAAAATATTACAGCTATGTAAGTGGAGGCAGAAATTCAAGACCATGCAAACTTACAAGACAAAGAAAAATCAGAGTATAAGCATCAATGTAAACACAAAAATGGAACTTCAAATTGATCAGTGTAGGTACTAAAGAATTGGGTATATATAATGCTCATTGTCTTTAAAGAAGAGGAAGAAGGGGGAGGAGAAGGCAAGGAGGAACATTCCCAACTTGTTAAGAAAATGAAAATTTGTCCTGTGACCGATTTCTAAAAAAAAAGAAAAATTAACATGAAGCTCTAAAAGGAGTATTGACTGATATACTGAACAAAGTCTTTGATAAGATTAATACAGCTGCTTGGATGAAGAGCTGAGCTTGTGTGAGTTTTGTACTTTTCCATGTTAATATACTTATTTATACATGAGCATAAGTTCATGAACTTAGGAGTGTCATGTGTGGGTTTTCTATATGTAATATGGGAGCCACGAGGAAGTTTAGTATCATAGTCTTAAACTATACCCTCTCTGAGCCAGGTCTTTGTGCTTGGCACATAGTTTGTCCCTATTACCAGTTGAAACCACTTAAAACTCCATTTAAAAAAAAATACATGATTATTTGACAATGTAAACTACATTAAAGTATCCCAAAACTTATTACATTTTAACCAGCTTATTTGATAAATTTGTTTAATTGAACCAGTATCTGTTTATTTGAGTACATAGTCATAAAGATGGCTTGAAAGATTTTACACAGTAAGAAATAAAAATTATGAAATGTTTACTAAACAAGAATGAAAGTTAAAAGTTGATTAAAAGTGGCAACACTTACAACTAGAAACAAATTTATTCATTGATGATTCTCTTTCTCCAGACAGGTTCTTACTAGGCTTCTTTAGTGGTAAAATAGAGGTCAAATGCAAATTCTAGTTTAAGTACCTCTAGCCATCATTATATAATTAAATTGATTCCATATAATTCACTGAGTCAAACCTAAGCTTTGATTCTACTTATTTATTTGTTTAATCAACAAATGTTCATTGAACATATACTATATACCAGGATGTATATGTAGCAATAAATAAAATATAATGCCATTAATCAAGTCTCATGGGAAGACAGACAAGTAAATGGGAGGTTGCAGTCAAGTGTCCCTGTGCTTGGTGTGGATAAGAGAGAACATAGGAGGCCTCCTGGCCCAGCCTCGGGTGTCACGGACTGCTTCTCGCCATTTAATTCGAACTCTTATGAATACATATGAGTTATCCCGATGAAAATGCAGGAAACAATGTTCTTCACACAGGAAACAATAGAGGCAAAGGTACAAATAACACTATGAGTACTTCAAATGGATTAAAGAATCAAATGATGGCAGGAGAATGTAGTAAGACAAGACAAGAATGCAAAGCAGGCTAGGTAATGAAGGGATTTACGTGCTATACCAAGGAATTTTGATTTTATCTTGTGTCACATTATTGAAGCAATTGAAGGGTTATTTTTTTT
>NW_017731410.1:650155-691652 GCF_001890085.2 Hipposideros armiger
TTTTTTTTCTAGGGAGTGAAAAAAGATTCTTGCATTGGGGCAAACCACTATGATTTCTTTAGGACAAACTCATTATAAGGTATTGAAGCAGGCACTAGTAATTTCCTACCTAAAATCAATTTTGTTTATATCTATTGAGTTGTTTTGAAGAATAAATGAGATGATAACTATGCAATTGATAGCACAGAGCCTGGCATATAGGTAGTGTTTAACAAATGTTAACTATTGTAAATTAAAAGGAAGATGAATTATTTTCTTTCTGTATAAAGCAGTGTGTGTGTTGAAAGACTTTCTTAAAAAAGAGATATACTCATAGGCTCTCACTGGTGGATTGTTTTAAGTATGGGCTACTTTACTTTCACTTCAGTGAATTGATTATATTGTTAATTTGATTTTAATATCCTAAAACATCTAGCGTTATGCAAGGAGTGTGATCTTTCCCAGGTTTTTCTGTAGACTTCCTGATTCACTTACATGGGATTTGATCGCCAATAGGTCTCCTATGTGCTCATGAACACCTTCAACATTTATATTGTGAGGAAAGACACTTCTAGCCAAACTGTATTCCCATTCCTCTTTGAGACTCCTCATTATCATCAACATCATCAGCATTGTCGCCATCATGGTCATATCATCACCAACTCCATCAATAAGGAGCATTGATCAGTTACCAAAATGTAATAATAATCCAAGCTGGATTGATATAGCTCTATGAACAGGATGACCAAAACTGATGTAGTATGGTTCCTGTGAGCAAGGGATCAGGCAGAGGGGAATAAATTGAACTGGAGTTTGAATGAAGTAGAACCATCATAAGTAAAGTTGGAGTAAGAAAGGCTCTGGCAGAATGACTGTGAACAATGAGGGGATTAATTCAGTTGTGTGAATGTGTGGGCAGGGGGGCGGTCTGTGTAGTGCATTGGTGGGAGACAAGAATAGTAGGACTTAAAATGAGAAAGCTGGATTTGGACCTTATTTCAGGGGAATGACTGAAGAATTTAGGATAGGTTTCTACTGAATCAGAATCAATAAAATTCTATCTTTAAAGCATGCCCCTTAATTAGCTTAAGTTTGATTTCCAAGTAGCCAGAATTCCAGGATGAGTTTCAGTTTTATGGAAGTTTTCTTTCTCAGTTCATTTTTTAAAGGTCCAATGCCACCCTCTTTTGAGTTTTATGTCTCTGTAATAACTATGTATAGTGCCAGATGGGCATCAGACTAATCTGGGGGTTCACGTGAAACTAATGTAAAATAATATTCAATGTCAACTGTAATAGAAACCAAACTTAAAATTCTAAAAAACAATTTATATCAAAAAGTTGGAAAGTCAAAGTATGGACAGGAATTCTGGATTATAGGACAGTATCTTTTCAACTTAGAGTTGGTATAAGATCTGAAATATCAGCTCTGAAGTAAGAATTTGACAATAAAGAATGATCTGTGTTTAGGTTTAGTTCTGCAAAATTGTTCTTGTTTTTCATAAAGGAAAAATTATAACCCTGTGTGGCTGTTTTGGGTCAATTTTATATGCTTTTACAAATTGGCCTGATTTGCTTAAAATGTTTGGGCTATGGGACAAAAGAATATGCCAGAAAGTAATCATCTCATCATGCAAGAACATCTTTAAACTTTTCTTTAAAATGTTTTTCCCGACCTTCACAATACTCCAGTTACTATGACACATACAAACACAGAGATAAGACGAGTCTGGTGGTCTCCTTATTGTTAGTAGGAACCTGAACCAGTAGAGGAAAGACTGTGCAAGCATGCCCTACTCAGGCCCATGTGGGTGGGGAAGGAATAAATAACCATGCTGTGTCTTCCAAACACCTCTGATGATAATGGAAATGGGACTATTACATTTCTCTTCCAAATGGCTGGTTATTGCCCATCCTCATAAGCAGAGATAAATGGATTTGCTCAAAGAATCCTGACTGACTACATGGGTGGCCCCATTTAATTGGAAAAGAGTCCTATCTATGAATATGTCCAGCTTCTAAATTAAACACACACACACACACACACACACACACACACACACACACACACACCACTTTCAAGAGCAAAAGAGTGAAAGTCCATGGTTAACCAGTTCAAATTATTTCGGCCTGGAATAATTAATGACTCTTTTGGCCCAGCATCATGCAAATGTTGTTCATGCCTTTGGTGTTCCTTCCATGGGTTGCACATGCAGCTATCACCTGTTTACACATTCGGTAACACATTCATGTACACATTCTTATCATGTGTATAGTAATACTGCTCTTTTTGACTAGGAACCCAAAGCACAACACAGTTCAATGGAAATCTCTGCATGTGCAGATACACCAAAATAGCAATCATATATCACACTTTTAAAGAGCATTTCATTAATAGATGGATCAGAACATACTTCTTGTTGTACATCATTTAATTGTTATGTATTTAAAATGAGACATATTTCTAATATTCTTTTCCAGCTTTCATATACTTCAAATTTATTATGTCAGTTGGTAGTGGCAATGACATCACAAGATGAATTCAAAGCAATGATTGCTTTAACATTTAAAAAGCTTAGAGTGTGCCGATTATTCAGACTGCTAAGTGAAAGTACAAATGTCAGTTTAGCTATCTATAATCTCATACTGTTTAAAGGTTCATGAATTACACATGCAGTGGGTAGAAATGGAGGAAGTGAATTTGACTAAAAGACCTTTTTCACAAAAAATTTGCTGAAATGGTTTCTTCTAATGTATTTTAGTGATTAATCAATTTGATTTAAAATGTTAGAATTATTTAAGGTCTGTACTTTGGATTTACTGTGAACTCAAAGCACGTTTATATTTATTGCATCAACTAAGTAAACAGCATATGCTTAATGCTTTTAAAATGCTCTCCGGTAAAATTTAGGTCAGTACTTACTTGTTCGCTATCAGCCACGAAGGTACATTGACATGTTTGATTAACAGTGTGCCTTTCCCACAGTGCTTTGTGTAATTTCTGCCATTTTATGTCACTGGAAAAAATTCAGGATCAGCTGCTATCATATACTTAACGATTTGCATTAATTTTCTATATTTTTCAATATTTACACACTTCCTATTCTAAATTATGTTTGTCTTCTCCAACAATTCTATCATGTAGATACTCTTTAGAATATAAGAATAGTGACACTCAAGGTGCATTGATTTCCTACTAACACAGTGTGCTGGTCGATGTGGTTTCAATACAGTGAGGACCAAAAATGACTAAAAATTAGGATTATTTGAAATTTTAACCACTATCTGACCCTATTAAACATTGTATACTCCCATTACTAGATAGCTGTATGAATGGCCCCACAAAACCAGATTATCTGAAAATAAATATTTTACTTGCCTTATTCAGCAGGTCTGGTTTTGATCCATATTATTGATGGTAAATATTAATGGATAAGTTCTATAATGGACACTACAAAAATACAGGGTAATAACTCAGCTAGAGGTATTGGGAGAAAGTTTGACATCTACCAAATCTCACTTCTCTCTACTGAAGATGTTTCATTATTATAGATCTTTCTAGGAAAGAAAAGAGAAAAAGAAAATGATAAATATCAGTCCAAAACATTTCCAGGTGTCACATGGAAAAGTGAATTAATATATGAATAATTATACCAGTTTGGGCATTGAAACACCCTGGTGGCTGTGTTTATCCAGCAAACAAAATGCCCTGCTGAAGGGTGTGCAATTGGTTTAATATAACAGAGAATTACAAGCTGAAAAATGGAAATTGCAAGCTAGGTTCACTTAGTTGAAAAATTGAGGCCACAGGAAACTCATGTCATGGCTCAAAAGTTCTCCTTAGGGTGAACTGGAATCTGGAGAGGCCAAGTAGACATGATCAGAGGGTCCTTTCATTTTTAGTTTTTGGAAAGGTAATGAACCAAATGATAGTGTTCATTTACATCTTAGTAGAAAAAAGGGCCTCATGTTGGAATTGTTCCTATTGTCCATGTTTCTAAATCGTTCACATTGTTCACTTGAAGTGATTTAGGTCAGAGCATCCTTTATCTTCACCCTGATATCTTCCGTGCAGTCTCACATATTCAAATGTCTTCAGGGTATTTTCTCTTGGAGGACACTTCAAATCTGGCATATTCAAATCAGGACACATCTTGTTTTTCTCCTAAGCCAACCTTCTTTCCTCAGTGTGTCCCTTTATGTGATTGGTGTTGCTAGTTTTTGAGTACTGGACATGTTCCCTATAAGTCATATCAACCCCTCCATCCCACCTTTTCAACCTGCCATCAGCCCAGCATCCTGCTGTCATTTCTACCTTACCTGGGTTTCATTCAATATTTCAAGTTTATTTTTGTAACTGGCCATCTTCTTCCAGGAGATTCAGCCACTACTATGCCTTTGAGCTGCTATAAAATTAATATAACAAAATATTTTTTATGTTCAGAAGTTGTAATAATAAAACACTTACAATTAGCTCCAACTTCAATAAAGTCAAGTTTTCAAAGACCTCTTCACTTTGGCTACTCCTGTTTCACATTAGTTTCCATGGTTCCAACCAGGTCAATTTCCCTCCTGAGCCCTGCATATACAATTCCAATTTCTGATTAGAACTCAGATTTCATACCCAGAAGTAATCCATATGTTTTCTTGACTTTCCAAAACCTCCCTAATACTTCAAGCCTCTTCAAGCTTCCCAACCTCACTTTTGATGTCACCACATCCAGCCCTCTTCAATGTGTACATATGTGCTTGTCTTTGACAAACACTCTCCCCACCTGAAGCCATCAGGACTACATGGAACCATGGCTATGCTTTGTAAAACCCTTTCCCTTTTTCTTTTTTGCAGTTGCTTCTCCTTTTCCCTTTTAGCAGCTGTGTTCCAAGCCCCTAGGATCTTCAATCTCCTTAAAGCCCTTCTTCAATTGTTAAGTTCCCCCAATGTCAGTTCAGTTGAATGCTCTATTGGGTCCCAAAGGTGCTTTCTAACCTTGAGTTCTACCAAATTTAAAAAGCTTTTTCTAATAAACTTAGTCAAGACCTCCACTTCCTAGAAGTCAACAACACTATTTTGCGTGGGATACGAGTATGATAAGTTGCAGTACTTTACAATAATTCTCTAAATTCTCTCAATAAGATCCAAATTTCCTAGAATGCAGGGATTTTGGTTCTCCTGACTCCTCCATAGTACTTGTCGGGCAATTGATCAATACTTATGTGATTGAATTGAACTGAAAATCAGGTAGAGGGAGAGAAATGATGCTATAGGGAATAAGAAACTGATGTGGAATTGATAGAGTAGGGAGAAGGATTTAGCAGCTTGTTATGAAGGCTTGGAAGCTGGTGGGATGAGGCAGATGAAGGGGAGTCATTGGATTTCACTAGCATTAGGATAGATCAGTCAGTCTCACGCACAGCTGCACATTTTAGTCACCTGGGGAGCTTTCAAAGTTTTACTTGCTCCACTCACTCCCACTCCTCCCTCCCCATTCTGATTTAATTGATCTTGGATAGAGCATCGGTTATTTAAAAATATATCTGTAGGTAATTCTAAGGTGCAGAAAGGGTTAAGAACCACTAGTACAAGACTATGTGGTCCCAGGACCAACAGCATAGGCCTCACCTGGGAGAGTCCCCCAATCCTCTGGATTCAGAATCTGCATTTTGACAAGCTTCCCCAGGTGATTCCTACATATTCTAAAGCCTGAGAAGCACTGAAATATGGGACTCATACTGATTTTGTCCTAGAGGATCACCTTGACATGCTAAGCATCTAGTTTAATATTACCTAGGGCACATTCCCTGCCTGTGGTTCAGACACAGCCCATCAATCTCTGATGGCTGCTTACATGCTGCGTTTGTCTAAGAGAGGCAGGGAGGGTGGAAGAAAGAATATGGGGCCAATAGGAGGGCAGGGCTTCCCCAAACCTGGCAATTACTCCATTTGCCTTGAATCCCTGTTTTTTTTTTTTCAGGATCAATTTTGTGTACTGTGACTCAACGCCTCTGCCTCCTTCCTACTTCTCTTCTAACAATTTCATCCTCCCTCAAGAAAAATCTATTTCTTTGTTGATCATCCAGAGTTTTAAAGCTACTTATCCAAAGCTTCTTATGGGGAGAATTAATGCTAATGGATTTAGTGCTAACCACACCAGTCAAGATGGCAACCACATCCATGAAAGGATATTCCTGTTTCCTGCCTCTTTAATGCTGGGGAAGTAATCAATAGAAAATTTGGAAAGGATGTGAGTGTGTGAGGGCGAGGACATAATCTCCTAATGTTGACAAGGGCTGCCTGTCTTTCAATAACTAACCCAAAGTTTGCTTTTGAACGTTGAAACATTACCTCTATTTGAGGAGTTCAACTCTACTTCACACCCAAAGTCACCAGACAGAATGGTCTAGAGCTGCACTGCCCAAAATGATAGGCACTAGCCACACGTGGCCACTGAGCATTTTGAATATGGCCGGTCCAACTTGAGCTGTGGATGCTGCATGTTGAAGTCTCAGTATAAAAAAAGAATGTAAAATACCTGATTAATAATCTTATGTTGACTATATGTTGACACCATAATATTTTGGATGTATTAGACTAAATTAGATATTGTTAATTTCAACTATAACTTTTTAGTTTTTTTAAAAATGGAACTACTAGAAAATTAAAATTACACACATGGCTTGCATTATATTTCTGTTCAATAACACCACTCTAAAACAACTGAGCAGCCCTTCCAGGCAGTAAAAGTCTAGGTCAGTATTTGCTCTCATTCTAATTTCATTAAAACGTCCATTTACAATGAAGTAGGAGACTCTTAGACTTAAACTATGGCTTTAGGAAGGAGCTATGTCTTTAGTGGCATGGGCAGGGACAGGAAATGGCAGAAACATTAAATTATAGATAATTTGGTTTGAAACCATTTTTTCCCTCTTTATACTAGATTATTCATAAAATTTATAAGCTTTCATAAACAGTCTTAGGGCGATTTTCACTAGTTCAGGGAAAATTTTGGAGATGGCCTGGCATGAACTAAAGTGATGGCATTAGTGTGTCTGAGAACAGCTTCGGGAGATGAATCATCTCTAAATAACAAATATTTATTGAACACCTATTATGTACAAGGTACTGTACTAGGTGATATTCCATGCTGAAAATATTTCATATTTTATGGAGGAGATGGCAAATAGGAAAGCATAAATATATTCAATCTATCAGGCCAGGTATGTCCAAACAAAACAGGTGAGACAATGTCAAGAACATATAACAGCAGTTGTGTCTGTATGAATTAGGCGGGCTGACTGCTCCATTCCTGCATTTGTTTGTTCTTCCCATATCTCTCTACACTTTTGAATCAGTCCTCAGAGTTATCTCCTTTTCTTTTCTTTTCTCCTTCTGTTTGACTGAGCGTATTAGCTATGTTCCTTCTTAGGTTTAGGTGGACTGAGTATCAGGCTAACGTTGTGTCAAACCTCACTACTTGGAATGGATGAATTGTCAATAGATGGAACAAATATGCTGTAGTTGGTCTTTCTTGGGGAAGAATATGATGATAACATTAGTCATATTGATCTGTGGTTGCCAAATGCCAAATTCTTAGGGTATCCCAGGGAGGTTCTTTATTCTCTGTGGGTTTATTAAGTGAAACAATTTTTTCATGACATCAACAACTTTCAATATCTATAACAGCTATTCTTTCAACATTCAAAAAGGAACATTTTTAGGAAACACACAATATAATCTACTAAAGCTAGATAAAGAAGTGATGCACTGAAAATAGTGACCAATGATTGTGTCAGTCTTGACCAGAAGTTATAATGCTAAAACAGATACATTCTAAATGGAAAAATAGAAAACCTATCCCAAACCAAAGAAGAATTGATAGAGTGTTATGTCATTCATGACAAAAGTGAGCAAATAGAGCAGGTCCTTGAATAATGTGCTTTCGTTCAATGTCCTTTCATTATAACATTGATAAGGAAAAAAATTGGTTCCTGCCAGGGCCACTGTTTGGATAGAGTTTGCACATTCCCGCCATGTCTGTGTGGTTTTTCTCCCGAGACTCCAGTTTTCTCCTGCATCCCAAAGCTATGCACATGAGGCGTGTCTAAAGTGTGCCCATCTGAGTGAGTGTGGGGTGTGTCCTGTCCAGGGTGTGTTCCCGCTTGGCCCTGAGCTGCGAGGACATGCTCCAGCCACCCGCAACCCTGACCTGGAATAAGCGGGTTAGAAAACCACTCTCTTCCTGGCTTTTATTCACCTTTCTTAAATGTATGGACAGCTCACATTGATTTCAGTGTTTAATATTAGAAGTGTTTGGGGTCCTTTTTTAGAGAGTTGGTGATGTTTTTGTGATCAGAAATATGCTGCAGGAACTTAACTCTTATTTGTATCAAGAAGCTTATGGTGAAATTGGTTTCATTACATGACATTTCACTTAAAATTGCAGCTTCCAAGAACTTATCAAGGACGTTAAGTGAGGACTGACTTACTGTACATTATCAGAGTCCATGAGAAGCAATGCATTTGCATAATTCATTGAGAGAAGGGTGCAGATGGACTGTGCTTTAGGTATCATTAGGCTAGTGTTTTTTGAAACACCAAAAATAAAACCTAATGGGTTGTAACCAGAATTTAAAACAAAGAAAAATGAATAGCATAGGAAATATTAATATTCATTGCAATTTGTAAGAGTAAGTACTATTTCATGACAATCTTGCTTTAGTTGTATGTGGTGTGTGTCTATGTCTGTGTGTGTGTATGGGTCACCATGGAAAATATATCTCTTATTGTGGGCAGTATTCAAAAGCACAAAGAATATTACAAAATACATTTTAATGGGTAGTCATTAAAAGGATGAGTCTGAAGTCTAGGAAAATTACATCTTTCCCCAAAGCCACAGAACTGATTAATAAGAAATGTGGACATATAATAGAAATTTAATGACTCCCCATAAACTTTACTGTACTATGCTGTTACTTCATTTTAATCTCAAATATTCTACAGTTGAATACGGAAAAAATATTCTGCCGCCACTTCAAAAATAGTCAAAGAACTTATTACTGCAAAGGTTCTTTTGTGCGTAACTCTACAGACTATATAAATAATATGAAAAGATACTGATATAACGTTTTCTTCAAGTCATATTTTAGGGTTAAGTAACAGCATCTATTTGTATATTTTAGAAAAGGGTGGCTGCTGATTTTCTCTCTTCTCAACTGATTCTAGGTGATAATTGCGAGAGAACAATGATTACTAGATAACAAGCTTGGTGAGATATCATGAAAGTGTTTGTTGCTTTTTTCAGCTCCTCAGGGTTGTCTGGCCCAGTAAAAAGCACAGTCATGAATTCTAACCAACTGGCAAAAAATTTCTTCAATAAATTTAAGTGTAGGATTCAGTATGGTTGGCATAGAAGCCGAAAAAGTCTGAATGAAAGTACTTAAAGAGATTAAGTACTTTCTTAAGTAAAAGAGATAAGTCATTTAAAACCATTGTAGACCATGATTAGACACTGTAAAAAGTTACACGGAAGGAAAAAAAATGGTTTGTAATCATTTGTATGTTCCACATGGAAAAGGAGTTGAGCATGCATCTTCAAAAATGGCGATATAAGATATTCATCAATGTTTTACTGTATTACAAAGGTACTGTTTCTATGCATTCTCAGGATCATTAGCATCTGCCTTAGATGCATATTAAGAATGCAGAGTTACAATGCTTTATAATGCCTGTAGAGACAAAAATCAGGCTGAGACAAAATGAAGAACTTTGGACAAATCTGGAGTCATTCTCCTCCCTTTATCAACCCACCCTGAGCCCCAGGATCTTAGTAAGATCCACACAAAAGTAACTCCATCATTCCTAGCAACCCTGACAACATTGTGTTACCTCTCAGTCATGAGCATGAAAACATGAACCTCTTTCTGGAAAAGTAGTCTCTTACCCTTTGACCTCATAACTACCTTCAGATTGACTTAGGCAATCTTTTCTAAAGAATTCATGGGGACTGCTTATATAAACGTATAAATGCAAACACACATAATTTAGACAATTATATTAGGATATGTATAGAATTATTTTTAAATTACTGGTAGAATAAATATTTTAAAATGCAGCTGTATTAGCCTCACTAGTATTTCTATTGACACCTTAATTGTTGTAAAAACATGTATTTTCATATAATTATCATTAACCTGCAAACAATAACCTTCTGCATGTTTAAAGTGGTTGCAGAGCTTGTTATTATAGACGGCTTTCAGGCCTGTTCATTTGGTATGCTGTGTTTTTAATACAAATGTAACCCACTCTGCATTTTCCATTTAAAATGCATAAGGCAAAGTGCATCATAACAGGATGTAACTACATATTAATCAAATTAGCACAACACTTCAGAGGCTTGGGCTTTTTGCGGGACTCCCGTTAGATCACAATTCATGAAGGAAAGGAGCAGCATAATGAATGGCTTGGCAAGGGAGCCGTTTATTTTCTTTCCAGAAAGATATAGAGTGGGTTAATTTTCATGATGGGAAAACATGTCGAGAAAGGGTAACAGTAAGCATTAAGCTGAAGGGCAATAAGTGGAATTTAGACTACAATGGTGGTTTTGCCACTGATAAAGCATAAATTCTATAATTATTTGATGACACAATAGAACGCAAATGACCTATGGTTAAATGATTAAATCTTCATGATCCAAGAAAATACAAGCCAGTATAGTCAATATTAATATTCAGAACGTGGCAGATTAGACGATTCTTTGTCATTGTAAACAGCATGGTATATAGCAATGGGAACTATAGAATGTAGTGCATCCAAATACAGAACTCAGTGCAAGCGTAACACATGCCGTGTAACATGGCATAATTGTCATTAAATAATTGTTCATCTTTATCAGTGTTTGGCTTTGCATAATCCTAAACATACATGCAGCATAGTGCACACACAAAAAGAAAGAAAAACGGAATGAAATTTAGCTGGGACTAATGATAAAGAAGAAATTAGACAGCCAAGTAAATGGGGGTCAATTATTTTGTTTAATATTCAACTGATAGTTATCATTAGATGCCTGGCTCATGAAAACGCCTCTTCACTATTACTGACAAATGAGAAATAAACAGCTAATTTCTTTTTAATCTAAAAGTTTTTTTCTTGGCATGGGGATTAGAAGGAGTGGAGCAGTGAGCAAGACTCACCTACCTCCTGATGTTTTCCTAAACAGGAGTACAAGTTTGTTTTCATGCTAGGCGCCATTTTCTCTTCCTATGTACAAGGCCAGGATTGTAGCTTACTTGGAGCAAGAGAGCAAACAGAGAGTTTTCAAAACCAGAATTAGGTTGAAGTAATCTTCATTTCGGAGTATTACAAGTGTATGTTATTTCACACAAAGGATGTACTCTTTTACTGTGACACAAACCCAGATACCTGCACATGTACATAGGTACAAGGTATTAGGAGTAGTACATGCAGAAGATGGGGAAAAAGTTGAGAGTGTGTTGGAAACTGGGCAAAGGGGAAAGACAGGACAGAGGAAAGAAATGGGATGAGACAACTGAAGTAAGGTAGAGGAGAAAAAATAAGGCTATAATAGCAGGAAGATAGAAAATGGTGAGGGAGGGAGAGGAACATAGAGGCGAAGGAGAGGCCTGAATGACCCCATCACCAGGGGAGAGCAGGTGAGTTTAAGTGACACTTCTCTGCTCTCAATCTACAAAATGATGCTGATGGTGCTGGTGGTGATGGGTTGAGGGGTTTATGATTCAAAAGTTTTGTGACCCTGTGGCTCTATGACTAAGACGTTCTACCGCCAACTATTTCCACAAGTGTCCAACAATAATTCCCTCCTTTTCCCCTATTTTTTTTTAAATAAGAGAAAAAAATTCTATTTTAATAAGGGAATATCAATATTGGTCTCATAAAGGAAACCCTGAAAATTTAGCAGTATTCACAGTTTTCAATCCTCCCACATGCTTTTTTTTTTTTTTTTGGTCATTCATCTTTCTCTTTTATTCAGTGTAGAATCCAAGTAAACCAGAGTTCCTCTACCTCCACACACCTGACATTTGGGGCAGAGAATTGTTTGTGTGCCTTGTGTATTGTCGGGTGTTTAGCAGCACCCTGGTCTCCACCCACTACATGCCATCCAGCCTCAGTTGTGATAACTATAAATGTTTCCAGACTCCGCCAAATGTCTCCAGGGAGCAAAAATTGTACTTGACTGAGAACCAATGGCCTAACTCAAAGGTAAATCATATGGTCTGGGTATGCAGAGAGCAAAGATAAAGTATTAAATGAGATACATTTTATATTTTATATGATAACATATATTGCCAAATGGTTCAGGTAAATTGAAAAATCTCCAGGTCAAAAGATCAATTTGTAACAGTTTAACTTCATTAAAACCAACAACCACCATGTAAAGTACACAAAGCTTATAAATTCCATGGAGGAAGTCAATTTGAGAGAGAGAGAAAGAGCTTCACCCTTTAGCTCAAAGTCCACTCGATTTGAATAGGACACATTTTGAAACAACCCATATGAATTTAGTAAACACATCATGGGCTGTCCTGAAAACTTTCGCAGAGACACTAAAAGCTACAGTTGGGTCAATTTATATGCACTCCAGTCACTGATTAGAATCCTGAAGCAGCAGGAAGCAGCATGGCCCCCAGCTTCGGGACTTTCTGGGGAGGGAAAAAGAAAACATTCTCTGCAGACGTTGCCTGAAGTCGGTTTTTCCTCATAGTTGTGCTCTAGGACTGAAGATATAAATAACAGGATTTTGGTAATACGGGCTCTTTATTCTGGGAATAATTTTGGTGGAGATTGTTTCATGGACACACTAGATATATCTTACCCCACAGACATGTAATAATGGTAGCTCATCACAGGCAACGAGTGAGTGGGTGCCCCTCGCATGCAGCTTTCTCTGTAGCAGTCCTCAGCGGGGGAGGCTTCAGAATCCCTGGAGGGCTTGGTATAAAATACAGGTTGCTGGGCTCCAGCCCCAGAGTTTCTGCTTCAGATGATCTGGTGTGGGGTCTGAAAACATTTATTTCTTACAAGTTCCCATGTGATGCTGATACTGCCGGGCTATTCCAAGGTCTAAGTATATATACCTGCCTTGGTATTTCCCCAGATGAACCCACACCAAGGAGTCATCCTTTTAGGTTGCTGTATTATTATTATTATTATTATTATTATTATTATTATTATTGCTCAGGTGTTTACTTAATGATGCTATCTTACATTTGCTTCTCTATTGCCTTTGCCTATCTCATTAATTTTTTTCATGATAAAAGCCTCGTCTCTCCTATAGAATACTTGCTTCGCCTTTCACTTATCACACAATGCTGAGTACACAATAGATTGCTAACAAATGGCTCCTGCTTACAGAATGAATGAAGACAACGTAAAGTGTAAAGTTACAGTACATTTTATCCTTTCGATTTTTCTTCATCAAAAGTAGCTACGTTTTAGCTGGTTCTAATACCAACTCCATTTGCTTCCCACTTTAAATCTTTTTTTTTTCCTTCTGCATATAGACCTCATTTGGGAAGAACTGGAACACGTATTATGGCTTACATACTTCAACATGAAAAGCATATAAAAGGACTTTATAGCCATACTTCTATTATCATTATCTAAGTGTATTAGTAAAAGCAAATCTATTGCATCCGCCTTTTGGGAAAGCCAAAAACATCTGGAATTTATGTGATGAGAAAGAGCTTTGACAGACTTTATTTGATATGCACATCAACTGTGGAGAAAAACATCACTAGAGGAAATGGTAAACTAAGTTATGATGCTGCCCTGTCAATCGAAGATTTAAGCTGGTTGGTTAGCTGTGTCCTAAAGATGCATTAAAATATGAAGGCACAAAATGGACAGCTGTTTCAGGGAGATCAACCCTGCATTACCCTAACTGATGAATAAATGTGCGGTGTAATGTGTAATTCTGGTGTGGGGCTCCAGATTGAGATAATTCCTAAGAGCAAGGCTCAAGTGATTTGTCACCAGGCCCTTAGAAGCAACGCTTTGTGTTACACTGCTGCACACTGCTTTTATTTAATGGGAGCTATATCATTTTTATTTGATTTCTTATTTATATTTCAGAATTCTTGAAAGATTATTCTGCTATCAAACTGAAACTATGTATATACTGCCAAGCCACTGGAGCTCATCTGTATATAGATAAGAGCTTTCTCCTGCTCCCAACTCCTCAAGGTTCATTGAGAAATTCCACCTTTCATATCATGATCTGTAAGAGGGAATGGACATAATATGTCTGTCTGTTTTTTCTCGCTCTGGCTCCAGAACATACCTTCAGCTATTCCCTGAAAATGTAAGAAGGAGAAAAACCATTTTTTTCTTTTCCTTACTCTTCTTACTTCTGCATAAGATGCCATATTTGTATCTGTATCTGTATACACTTCATATCCATATCCTTATCAATATCTATCTATCTATCTATCTATCTATCCTCTATCATCTATTTGAACTTCAGATTCAGAAACATAATATAATATTTAAAGTTAAGATTGTTCCAGAAAATCCATGACACATGACCTCGTAAGTATCATATTTAGAGACCTGGAAGTGCTTGCCCCCACCTTTCTTAGGTTCTCTTCTGCACCCATTCGTTTCTGTAATACTTCACAGTCAGGTTACAGCATGACCCCCAGGAAGGGCCATGCTGCCCCAAAGGAGACACATTAAAGCAATTTCCCCAGATATGACCTAGGTGCCTGGCTATCCTATGGGGGGGTGAGGGGGGGCAGATATTCTGACGACATATTGAACAAATACGCTCTCTTCCTTGGACAAATCTGCAAATAGCTTTTCTCCATTTCTGTATGTAAGTATGACTTCTTCAATATCATTGAAGAGACCTGGGTCAAAAGATACTGAATAAACAAAAGCTCTGAATCTTGATCATATATGCTACTATTTCAAGCATCTTTCCTGCTATCTCTGATTTTGAAACTTACTTAGTGGAATATGCCATTCACTTCTGCAACTCAACCCTGCAGTGTGTTGAGGTTGAGAGGTTGAGGTTGAGAGACTTGAAGATGTTTATCTCGGATAGACTTCCATTACAATCTCTTCTGCTGTGTTGGTCTGTGCCTCTTGTCTAGCTTTCCTCTCTGCCTTCTAGTCTGAGGACTATGTCCTGGGGAGAGAATGTGATCTATGTGAGGAAGGACCAGTCCCATTCTTTTGTACCTAAATATTTGATGAATCAGTGAATGAATGAGAAAATGGACACAAAATAGGAATTGTGCTTTCTATTATATTTAGCTCCAGTTAGTGCTTTTATACTTTTCTTATCCTTTTCCTAACTTTTTAGCACAAAGCTAAAAAGTTTTAAAACATTTGTTCCATATCCTAATTTTATTCTTTCTAATTGCTTTCCTCTAACCCCCTGCCCAATACCTTGCTTGGGCATGTTCATTCTGTTTTTATGCAGGCCCTTTTACTACCTGCATTTGTAGAAGGACTTCTTTTCTTGCTATAGGCTTGTTAGGTATTTGCTCAACACCTTTCTCTAGGTAAATCAGAATTATCATGGTTACAGATGAAGAGCTTCTCTTGAGCAATTCCTTTCAGGATCAGAGACCGTTCTTCCTCTTTCATCTTTTTATATCTGGTTTTTTTTCTACAGCCTATAATACATCTGACTTTCTGTCTATCACAGATTCTGAGGTTACAATACTACTAATAGTAACAACAATAAAGCATTTCATTGTCATGAACTTTTAATTTACCAAGTCTAAGTCTTTTTTTTTTAATTTGAGAATAAGACTCCTTTCAACAAGGATCCTTGCCCCCTTTGCTTCACTTAAACACTCCTCCTCATAAGTCAGAGTGGTGGCATTATCTCCTGCCACTTCAGCTACACCTTCGGATATTAAATTGTCACCAAGACTCATTAACAGCTAGGTAGTCTTCTTTTAGTTGAATGAGATGTCTAGCAAATGTGTGAATAACCCAGCCCCCTTCTCTTTGTTTCTTGCCCTTTTTTTTTTAACCAAGTCTTATATTTTTTCCCTTAGAATACCCTTAGGATTTTATTATTACTATTACTATTATTATTATTATTAATATTGTTATTATTATTATTGTTATTATTATCATTTTCAGGTGTACAAAACAATGTAATAGAATAAATGAGCAAACTAATCAGAAACAATGTTAGAGATATAGAGAAAAAACTGAGGGTTGCTAGATGGGAGGGGGGTGGGGATGAGGGAGAAGGTGAGGGGATTAAAAAGCATAAATTGGTCACCACAATATTGTCTATTGGGCCTTTCTCCTCTTGCTGTCATTGTCCTGGTCCAAGGCAGAAGGTACCTGGAGTAGAATCTGCCTAGAAAGTCCACCCCTTTACATGAAAAAGCCTTCTGACTGCAATCTCCACCCTCAGGGTCTTTTCCTTCTAATTTATTATCAGATACATCTTAAAACAGTGCATTTAACACATAACATTCCTACTCAAAAAACCTATAATGTATCCCAAGTAACAATGAAAGAATGCCCTAACTTTTGACATTGCAAGTTTCCACAAATCACTTTACGCATTGATCTTCCTCTACTTCTTGACAGTCATCTGCAGGCCCAGACACATGGACATGGCCCCATCTCTGTGCTGTTGTTCAAATGTCTTCTCCTCTATGGCCTCTGCACGTTGGAACTTCAGGGTCTTTGCCACACCTTCTTCATTCAATCAGCCACCTTTTTTGAGTATTCACTCTGTAAAATGTATTGTGCGAAATTCAGTGATGATAGGCAAAATTTAAACCTAGATGGAACTTGCCACTTACAGTTTAACTGAAGGAGACAGTAAGTTCTGTCCAGGACCCTATGGCGTGAAGCACACACACTGATATAGAAGGGAGAGGGTGACACATTAAAAAATTGCCTTTACATAAACTTTCAGAAAACAAAATGAGAAGAAACTATTTCTGACCAGAGAGGGGGTTTGTGAAAGGCTTCATGGAACAGGGGCCATTCCAGTTGGGTTTTGACAGATAGGTGATATATAAACATACTGGAGTATGGGCATTTTAGGTTAAAGGAATAGCCAATAGTTCAGGAAGCTGAAGGGTAGAATGTATGTAAGTGGTGGGTAGGGAGAAGATAGATAAGGCTGGGTGGAGAGTTAGAGGGAACAGTGTTGAAAGGTATGCATTTTCCTCTCTAGTCAAGGGGAGACTTTGAAATGTTCTGAGCAATGGACTAATACCATAGCACCTGTTACGAATGAAGAGATTTCTGGTAGCAATATATCATGCAAGGGCTTTGAAAGAAGGAGAACTAAAGCTGGTGATCAAGTGAGATGTTCTTGTAATAATCTATGTCAATGGTGATGAAGTCCTGAACTAGAGAAAACAGTGGATGGAGAAAGGTAGAGTTAAAAGGAAAAGCATTTCTGCAATAGACTCTGTAAGCTTAGGAAGAGAGAGATAGGCATAGGGCATTTGGGAGGAAGGACCATCAGTAACAGTTCTTAGGGTGCTTAATATGTGTCAGGAACTGTGTTGTGGGCTAAAAATACAAAACAAATGGATACCATAGTCCCAAACTGAAAAAGTTCACAATCTAATCAAGTATAGGAACATAAACAAATTCCACACAAAGTAATAAAGGTATCTATACCTACATCTCTCTTTCTGTCTCTCTCTGTCTCTCTGTCTCTGTCTCTGTCTCTGTCTCTCTCTCTCTCTCTTATCTATCTATCTATCTATCTATCTATCATCTATCATCCATCATCTTTCTCAGGAAGTGGAGGTATGAAAGAAATAACTTACTACCATGCCACTTTAACTGGTGTTTAAAACATAAATACAAATTGGATAAATACAATGAGGTAGATGACATATTAAGGCACAGAGAAAAACTTTCGCAAGCACAAGATGAACTAAAGTACATGGTGTGTTTCAAGAGTCCCTGAGCAGTAGAGGAAGGCAGCAGAGACACCTGATCAAAGGTAAGTAAGAAAATTAGCTACATCGTGCTCAACGTTTCAATTTGATCTGAAGGTGATCAAAAAACAGAAAAGAATTTAAACTAATGTTTATGTTTAGAAAAGTAACACTGAGCAGGACCTTGCTGGGGTGGGGGTGACTGGGCAAAAGTTGAAGGCAGGCAGTTCAGCAGGGAAGAGCTGTTGCAATAATTCCGGTTAGTAATAATGAAGCTCTGGATTTGGGCAGCAGCAAAGGGAAAAGAAATGTAAGATTACACATTTATGTAGTTGGTGGAAACTGGGCATAAAGCACAGCTGAGTGTAGGAAGAGGTAGGAAGGTGACTGTGAGGATTTTAGTATGGAGAACTGGGCTGATGCTGCTGCCATTAACTGAGGAAGAAAATGCAGCCTGAAGACCAGGGTTTATGCAAGAAAGTGTAAGTGATAGTAATAACAGCTCATATTTACTGAGTGTTCATGTACCGGGCTTATTCTAGTACTTTGTGTGAATTAACTCTTCAACCCTCACAATGCAGTAATGCAACAGGCACTCTCATTACCTCCATTTCACAGGTGAAGAAATCAAGGCATAGAGAGCTTGAGTAACTTGTCCAAGTTTTCACAGCTCCTAAGAAGCAGAGTCAAAATTTGAACCCAGACAACGTGATTCAAGAAAATGCATTCTTAGCCTTATATTGCCTATCCTTGTATTTAACTTGGAGCACATGGAGCTTTTGGTAGAGTTCAAACTGTGAAGGGTGGGAAGAGATCAAAGGTAGAGATGTAGAAATGAGAGTCAGCAGCATAGAATGATAAGTTGTCGACGTAAGAAACGTCCAAACCTGTCCATTGTTTCTGTGCATCTAGGTTAACACACCTTCCAAGGGCCCCCTTTCAGACCCCTCCTTGTAAAATGTGGTCTCCCTCAAGAAAGCACATAATGTTAGCTATCCTCTAATCTGATCCCTGACTTGCTTCCTCCCACCTCCCTGTCCTCTTCTTATGTTCCCTCCTTAATTTCAAATGCATAAAAGAAGCTGCAGAACTGTTATTCTCCGGAGTACTTGAGATCTTGGTCCCCAGTATATGTCCTCAGTGTGGCTCAAATAAACTCATAAAAATTCTCTACAGGCTTGGATGTTTCTTACATTGACACTATGAAAGATCATGGTGTTAAGGAGTTGTGAGGTGACTAATCCTTTTAAATTAATTTAACTAATCTCAGAGTAGTCACGCAAATATGATATTAAAAACCTTTGCTACAACATCCAAAAGATTCATCTAGACCACCTCTCGTTGGTGAAGCTCAGCATCTTTTTCAGCATTCTTTGTCCCTTGATTCCTGTACTGAGACTCAGTTTGGGTGTGCTCTCTCTTCTCGGTGTCTGTGTCTGTGTTCTAGAACCCCCGTGTAAGAACAACTTCTATTCCCTCCCCCAACCCTGATGGGACAGAGTAGCTTGGATCTGCATCTGGTCTTAAGCTCTGCATTAAGGGAAAGTGCTAAGATAGAACAAATCTATGAAGATAGCTAAAATGCAGTGTATGGTGGATGACCTCAAGCTCCTAAGGGAAGTAGGTGAGGTCATTTGCCAACAGGGAGTGAAAGGAGTGGTCTTAGGGGTTTGAGAAAAAGGGAGGAAGTTTGGAAGAATTTGGAGAGTTTGCTGTGAATAAAAGGCTTTCCAAGCAGTCCAGAGGGGCCAACTAAGATTAGAGCTCATAAATTTGTAGAGGCAACTGGCAGTTTCTGGACTTAGTCCAGTGTTACTTGGAAGTGGGATAACAAGGGCAGAGAAAACATATGGCCAGATTTGTCTAACATTGAGGATTGGCAGGACAGTTGCAGAGGAAGTTTGAGATGGGTTAAAGCATTCTTGGTTACTAGTGAGACAGAACGGAGGAGAAATGGGTGACCGTGGTCTTCAGGCTCACTGTTAAACAATTTACCAACTAAAGGCAGAAGCTGACTAGGCTTAGGGAAGCGGGAGTAAGGAGGGAAGAATCTAGAGACAAACCAAGAGTCTAAAGAACAAAGAACAGGGTTAGTAGGTGTGAGAAGGAGTAGAAATGGCAGAGGGACTGGACTTACATTTGGACTGGAGTGGTCAGCTTCAGCATTTATGAGTCTGGTAGTTAAAAAGAAAAAGAAAATGTTCGGGTGATGATAGGATGTAACATATGGCTTTCTACATGTGGGTTTCCAGAGTAGACTAAAACAAAAGGTCATGGTAGTGACAAAAGTGGAGGAAGTAAAGGTCTTAGGATGTTGAAAAAGTTATCAACTATAATGTTGAAACTAGCTATGGGGTGGATTGGAGATGAAATCTGTGAGGCAAGTGTGAAATTCTTCAAAGTTGAGAAATGAACAACATTGCGAGACATTTAAAAGGCCTGGTATTAAAACCATGTCAATTTGCATCCTCAAGTCACGGTCAGCCATGTGTTAGCTGTGTGGAAAAATAGTGGATGAAAGAAAGACAAATAGTTTGTTTACATTTTATTTCATTGGTGTAAAAGCATTTCAGGAAAAATGAAAAAGCAATAGTGCTTTTATTATATTTAATGCCACCAAAAAGCAGTCTTTTTTCTCAATAATCAAATGTTAATTTGTAGAGAAGTTTCTTTTGTGATATCTGAAGAAAGGTGCTTGGTCATATTTGTGTGTCAGGCCAATAATATTGACTTATTGTTCATTCAGTTTTATTTCTGGACCAAGGCCACCAGTTTTAAAATTCTGAGAATAAAACCAAAACTCCATATTTAACACAAGGCTTTGCAGCCATATGACCAACACATTGTGTGAGTAATTGTTTACTCCTTCAATTCTCTTTCTGCGATGACTCCACCACATGGAAAGAATGATCAGGCAGTACTTTGCAACACTCAGTGACTGGAAATGATCACCTTGTTGTCATGGTGTGGGGTGATGTCATCTGCTTTCCCATCTAGCCAACAATTCCATATCTCGTCACAGCCACAGTGAGAACTGTAATCTTGCTAGCTACTAAATGAGAAGACCTACTAGGTTATCGAAGCCATTTCCAGCCAATACAAGATTAGTCTCATTTATGTAGATGAGAGTATTTATGTACTCTCCCTGAGTATTTTATCCACTGTGCTTTTAAATGACTTGTTACTTGGCTCCAGCTCCTTTGACTATTGTATCTCACCATCTCCTTGTTCTCTGATCATCTCAGAAGAAACATGTCAATCTTCTGCTCAATTTTTTCTTATTCTGTTTTACTCCAGTCAGTAAGGCCCCACTTTAAGTGGCTATACCTTAGTAAAGCAATGTTAGTATGAGTTATTTTTAAAAGTATTTTGAAGTTAGCACTGCAAATAGTGAATAATTTTTTTGGGGGGGTGGTGGTTAATGTGAATGTGTCATTAACTAATTTATGGTGAGTATGGATTTCTTGTCATTGGAAGCATTATTCTCCATATATATATTAGATTGATTGGGTCAGCTCTCTGATATAATTTTGGCCCAAATTGTGCATATTAAAAAGACAGAAAACAAACAAAAAAAACATTAGAAAAATCTAGTTTTTAGATACTTTCCCCTAGTTGTCTCCACTTAACTTGCTTCCAATTTAATTCTCAAAATCTCACCTTCATGCTCAAGAGCTAACTAGCTCTTCCTAAGCTGACCAATCTTTCAATGTTCATTTTTCATTCTTTAAATGACTGGAAGTCTCTAATGCACTTGGTTTTCTGGTATTCCCCTACACTTCACTGTTTCTTATTTATCCTATAGCCCTTGACTCAAGTGTCATCTTCTTCAGGAAACCTTTACATGTTACCCTCTCTCTACCTTCCTGGGCTGGGAGAAGTACCTCCCTTAGGTACTCCCCTCCTATTCTATCCATGCACTGGAATGTTGTATTATAATTATTTGTTTACACCTCAATTTCTACTACTGGAATTTGAGCTTCTTGAGGGTAGAGCAATGTCTTATTCTTTCTTGTATTTTTAATATTTAAACATAGACTAAGCAATCAGATCACGCATGTTGAGTGAAATAATATACTAAAAATAGCAAAATGCAGGACTGTTTTTTTACCGTGTGGTCAATGCATTTGGATCCTTAACAACTTCAATACAGAATGATTAGTAAAGCAATGTACTTACTTTGACTAGGAAAACAGCAAGACAAGATGAAATTGAATGTTGCATATTATTGTATCTCTTTGAGCAAACAAACTGGTTTTCTCTATGATCCCTGTAAATGGCAAAACAAACAAACAAACAAACAAACAAAAAAGTGGTGGTAGTAATGCTGCGGGAGGGAGAGAAACAACTCCAGGTGAATACATATTTTTATTATTAGATCCTCGAGTCCAATTCCACCCAGGAGAATGTGGTATATACATAAAATGGAATATTATTCAGCCTCTAACAAGCAAGGAAATCCTGTCACATGTTATATAACATGTATGAAAGTTGAGGATATTATACTAAGTGATATAAGTGAGTCGTAAAAAGGCAAATACTATATGATGCCACTTATGTGAGATATTAAAAATAGTAGAACTCAAAGAAACAGAAAGTAAATGGTGTTTGCTGGGGGCCGAGGGGAGGGGGAAGCGAAGAGTTGGTCAATAGGTATAAAATTTCAGTTTTGCAAAATGAAACAGTTCTAGAAATCTGTTGTACAACAAAGTGAAATATAGTTAATGCTACTGAATTGTACACTTAGAAATGGTTGAGATGGTAAATTTTATGTTTGTTTGTTTGTTTACCACTATTAGAATAAAATAATCTCAAAGAAAAAAAAAAGAACTATGTTCGGTGCTAGCAAGGTGGGTGCCTCTGTCCTCCTTTCTCATGCCCAAATCCTGATATTGGTTCTCTGGCTCTACAAGCTCTAATATCAATGGGAGGGATAGAAGAGTGGACCCAAGAGGAGAGTCTTTCCTGCTTCTACACCAACAGTAGAATTGGTCTAGCAACACAGTCTGTGAATCTTTTACCGTGGGACTCATGCTGGTGCTTGTAAGAACATTCAAGGGTCCAGTACTCTCTCTCTAATAAAGTATGAGGTAGTCTAAGAAAAGGCCCGTCCATTGCACCAGCTACATAGAGTAGCCGCTGAAGATGAT
The DNA here is from genome assembly GCF_001890085.2 of Hipposideros armiger. Classification (NCBI taxonomy): domain Eukaryota; kingdom Metazoa; phylum Chordata; class Mammalia; order Chiroptera; family Hipposideridae; genus Hipposideros; species Hipposideros armiger. The sequence goes on from NW_017731410.1 coordinate 673,200, forward strand.
AAGGAAGTTAGACAAGCAACATGTTAAGGAATGTAAATTTTATACTGTGGATAATGTAAGCTTCTGATAGCCTTTTAGCATAAAGTGAAATGATCAAATATGTGAGTTAATGTAATCACTCTGTTGGAGTGGTGTCAGCGAGCTAAGGGAAGAGAGACATCTAAGATGGAAAGAGTGTTTAAGTGCACCAGTGTTCTTTGGCTTAGATGATTGGATAGTCACTGGAACAACAGAATTAATGTCATGAAGAAGGTAAAACGACAAGTCTGGTGACCTGAGAAATAAATGGGAATTGAGAAATTGGAAAGAGTGAGTATAATTGGTGTCCTAGGAAGGGGGGCAGGTAAAGTATTATTTAAAGGTGAGAAAGTTTAGTGGAGTTTTTCTGCTAGGATGGAGACTTAAGCACAATTAGGCTTAAGGTAAGGAGTTAACGGAGAAGAGTAATTAGAAAATACAGGAAATACAGGGATAATTGACAGTTGGAGTAACCAAAGGGACCATGAAGATCTAGAACTAGAAAGAGGAATTAACATTTGAAAGGAGAGAGACTCCTCTATTTTCAGAAAGGGGAGAGAAGGATAGATGAGAGATACTGGACTTTTAAAGATTTCTGAGGCTAAAGAAGGATGCCAGTTTTTGATTTGCAAAGTGACAGCTTAGAGCCAACTTTTCATAAGTATTGTGCTTAATTTTGATTGGGTTAATTTGGATTCATTGTTTTCTAGTCAAGTGGAATTTGATTAAACAATGGATGAAAGATTCAAGGTGACTATTCAGCGTAAATTATAGATGTTTCCTATCTTTACTGGAAAATAGGACAAGTAAGACACAGAGTTTTTCCAAAAATGATTTTCCTTGTGTCGAGCATAATGATTACTTCTGAGATGATCTGGCCTTTTGGGGAAGCAGTAACCCAGGGCTGAGGTCAGTGCAAGGGAAGCCAGTGAAGGACATGTCGAAAGAAAAATAAAATTCTTAAATAATGCAGAATGTGGCTTGGGCTGAAATTCAAATCATTTTCTTATTAGATAATTTCCCAATGATCTCTTCATAGGGAGACTGGAAGGTTGGAAATCTTTTTAAAATGTTTTTGAAGTTATTTCATGATGATTCAGTTTCTATTTCTGTTCAGAGTACTAAAATTATTTATAATCTTGTAGCTGCTTTTCCCCCCAGTTATTTTTATATCCTTACAAAAGAGCTCCTTCAAAATGGTAAATTGCTGACACTCTCTTCATATTGGCTTGACTGTGCTTCCTCGTTTTATATTTTTTATTCTGTTAATAACTGTATCATAAAATTCAAAATGCAAACTTCATGGAGATGTGAAGGGCAAGCATTCTCGAGAAATACAGTCTTATTAAAATGCATAACTTTATAGCGAACACTAAGGCCCATTGTGGACAACAACAACATGCCACCATAAAATGATTAAAATGTCCCTGGTAATAAAATTTTGACCCTAATTTACCAACAGCAGATCGCTATCTTGTATCACCCACTGAACGATTACTCTGTGAGGTGGGGGTGGGGAGGTGAAATATTATGAACACCAATACAGACTAGATAAATTCCTGAGTGTCGAGGAAGATAACTGATGTCATTTTCCATCATAAAATATAACACATTCTCCAAAACACTTGATTCTTCACATATACTTTGACTGCTTGCTTCATTGGAAGAATATTGGGTATGACCATATGTGGCTTCTCAGACAGGGCATTTATTGGGAATTTAACATTAAAACACTTTGTCAATAAATGATCCTTTGGCATTCTCCTCTTCCTCAAGACAATTTCTTTTGGTTCAGGAAGACAAAAGTGTCTGAACTGAAATATATATGTATATATGTATACATTATATGCATATACATTATAAAATATTAATGGATTTTTGTTACATGATCATTGCAACAGCTTGAAACAATTCTGAAAAATATGAAGACAAAAATAATCATCTGAAATCCTATTGTCTTGATGTTAATTAATTAATTAATTGCACTTTTGATTCAATAAATATCTGTTGAGCACCTACTATGTCCAAGGATTTATGGTTGGTTCTGGGGCTAGAGTAGTGAGCAAAATTAGCACAGTGCCTGCTATCATGCAAATGACACTGTATAACATTTGGGCTACCATCTTTCCAGATATTTCTTTGTGCGTATGATTCCATGTAAGTGTATGCTCATATTTTAAATACATAAACACACACATGTACATTTTATACAAAGAGATAAACTATAACTCATTGTCCACAGCTGTCTTTTCTCAGGGAACAGTACATCGTGACCATCTTAATTTTTCAGTACATATAGAGTAGAGCATCGCTTTCCTTGACTGCATAGTCTTTTATTGATTGAATGTCAATAGATTGGGTTCCCTGGTTAACAGAGCCTGAGACAGAGATTTGTGGTACAGGAAGATTATAGAGGACTGGTCTTGTGAACACCTATGAGAGAGTGAGGGAAGAAGTATTGATCACAGGGAAAAGATGAATGGCAACGGAGTTGCAACCAAGGTCTCATGCAATCACAAAGGGAGCTCAGGAGCAGGGATGCTCTCAGTTGAGGCCAGGCCTTTGCATCCTCACATCAACCAGTCCTTGGATGAGAGCTGTCCTCAGAGAAAGGGCATACTTTGGGTGATTAGCTCCATTAGCCAAGGGCATTACTGAAGAGGTATGCCGATATCAACTGTTGGCAGGCAACTCTCTTTGCAACTGGAGGAATAGACATTGTATGGTTTCTGTTTTTAAAAATGTGTTAAGGTGTGCTTCATGGCCCAGAACGTTGTTGATCTTATTGAACAATCCATGTGAACTTGTGAAGAATGTGCATTCTGCTGTTTTGGGATGAAATAGATGTTGAGTACACCCAGTTGATGGATGGTGTAATTGAGTTTCACTAGGTCCTTACTGATTTTCTGCCTGCTGGGGCTGTCCATTTCTGAGAGGTGTTGAAATCTTCAATTGTGATGGAGGATTCATCTATTTCTTCTTGCAATTCTATTAGGTTTTTTTTTTATTTATGTTGTTTGGCACTCTGTTTTTAGGCACATACACATTAAAAATTGTTATGTCTTCTTGGAGATGAACCCTTTTATCATTATATAATGCCTTTTATCCCTGATAATTTTTCTTACTTTGAAGTCTGTTACATCTGAAATTAATATAGTTATTCCTGCTTTCTTTTAGTTAGTGTTAGCATGGGATATTTTTCTTCACTCATTTACTTTAAACTGATCTGTGTCTTTATACTTAAAGTAGGTTTCTTATAGACAATATATACTTGGGTCATGTTTTTTTTTTTTTTTGATCCACTCTGATCTCTGTTTTTCACTTGGTAAATTTAGACTACTGACATTCAAAGTGATTATTGAAGACAACAGGATAAAGTAGACGTGATACATATATACAATGGAATATTACTTGGTCATGAAAAAAGAATGAAATCTTACCATTTGTGACAACATGGATGGACCTAGAGGGTATTGTTAAATGAAATGAGTCAGACAGAGAAAGACAAGTACCATATGATCTCACTTATATGTGGAATCTAAAGAACAAAATAAATGAACAAACAATATAGAAACAGACTCATAGCTACAGAGAACAAAATGATGGTTGTCAGATGGGAGGGGGATTAGGGAGCAGGGTGAAAAAGGTGAAGGTATTAAGAAGTACAAAATGGTAGTTGCAGAATAATCATGGGGATGTAGAGTACAGCACAGGGAATATAGTCAATAGTGCTGCAACAACTATCTACAGTGCCACATGGGTACTAGACTGGTCAGGGAGATGACTTCGTAAATTATATAAATGTCTAATCGCTATGCTGTACACCTGAAACTAATATAAAATAATACTGACTGTCAACTGTAATTGAAAAAACCACAAAGTGATTATTGATACAGTTGAATTAATATCTACCATATTCATTACTGTTGTCTATTTGTTGCCCTTGATTTTTGTTCCTATTTTTGCCTTCCACTCTTTTTCTGCCTTTTGTAGTTTTAATTGAGCAGTTTTAAATGATCCCATTTCTTCTCCTTTCTTAGCGTATTATACTTTTCAAAACATTTTTTTATTTGTTGCCACAGAGTTTGCAATATACATTTACAACTGTCCAAGTCCACTTTCAAATAACACTATAGCAATTCATGGGTAATATGAGTAACTTATAATAACAACAAAATAATCCTAATTTCTTCCTTCAGTTATTCATTTCACTTAATAAAAGCATACATATATATTAGTGCATACATATGATATATACAGAAGCATAACTAATCAAATACATTTTTGTTATCATTGTGGAGAAGGCTGAGTTTACTGCTAAAACTACCTTTCCTCCAGCCAATATAGTAAATTATAAATAACATCACATCCCTGGGAGTATGGTAGAGACACCTTTTAGGACATAAAGGGCACAGAGATGTCCTCATCATATACCCTTTAATTTACCAGACTAGGTCCAACAAAAAACCAGATCGATTTGGGGGGGTGACAGTGGCCAACCACCGACCCCACCAGGTAATGGTTCTGATTAGCAATGCTGTGGATGATGTGGTAAATTTGCTTAAATATATTCACATAGCTTCAAGCACATGGTAAGTAGTTCTTTTATATCCTTACCAGGAAGGAAATAGTTTGACCAGAGATCAGAAATAGTTTGTACCCATTTGGGGCAGAAAACAGTATTAGAAGGTCTCGCCCCATGGGTATGCTACCTTTCCTGCCCTCTGTCATAATATAGTCTAAAGGGACCTGGATTGTTTTGACATTCTACAGGGCATCATATTGATACACCATATTGATAACATTATGGTAATTGGACAAGAAGAACAAAGTCACAAGTACTCTGGAGGCCTCGGTGAGACCTGGGAGTGCTGATAGACAGTCTGAACATCAGTACAGTTTTTAGGGTCTAGTGGTTGGGTACATGCCAGAACATCCCCTCTGAATTAAAGGAAGCACATCTTGCATCTCCCACCACTAAGAAAGCAGGTCGATCTGGCGGGCCTTTGCAGGTTCTTGAGACCACATTTGTTATTCTTGGAAATATTGCTCCAATCCATCTCCTGGGCAAGAGGAAAAGGTTCCAAGTTCGAGCGGGACACAGAAACACAAAGTGCTCTGCTGCAGATCCAGGATGCATGTCATATGGCCCTGCAGCTGGGGTCCTATAATCTGGTATTAGATGTGCCCTGACCTAAGACTGAAACTATTACAATCATCCAGGGGAGACACCGTGGTGTCTTGGGCCAAGATGGTAGAAGTAAACGTGGCAAGAAGTGCCTGAATACTCGTATACATTTTGAAGGTCGAGTTAACAGGATTTTCCAATTAATTGGATGTGGCATGTAAGAGAAAGAGACGAGTCAAGGATGGCAACAGGGTTACCTATCACAGAGTATTAGTGTAAATATTTGTCTAAGTATCATATCTGGCAATGAGACTGTAAATTCCTAGAAAGCAGTGATCATATCTTATTTATCTGGACCTCATGTAATGTCTGGTGCATAGTAGGCCCTCAAAGAAAGTGCCTAGGGCATTTTAATACACATACGTGTTTGCTGTGTCGTCATCAAAAATATTGTGATGCATTTTATTTACTTAAATAGAGATTAATAAAAAGATTTAACAATTATTTATAGTTGTAGAACATTAATATGCTCAGCTTAATTATTGTTATTATTTTTATGTGTAGAAAAATAGGAGATAAATGAACAAGACATGACCTGGAATAGTTCAATGTGATTTTTCCTGATTCAAAAAGCACAATTATTGATTTTATTTTTATCATGGTTAGAATAAAACTAACATTTGTCATCTCTGTCTTTTAGCACTCAGCTCATGTGGAACTATTAAAAGTTGCCCTTATAGATTGTGCCATAAATGAAACAAGTTTGTAGTATATGGTACAACATACCCTTTTAGAAGGGTAGACAATGTAATCTATATGCCGTAATGTTAGTATGACTGGGATGTTTGGGTAGCGATCAGTAAAGATAATGATGAAGATACTTTATGGATGAATTATGTATCAATTGTTTTCCAGAAAAAAAATATAGTGGAGATGAGCTTTATTTATGACTAGATTTCTTTAAAAGGGTTAGAAAGGTTGCTGTTTTATTGTATGCTCTACGTTCTCAAATCAATATTTATACTTGTCCTATGCTAGTGCAACCCTATCCATTTGTGAAAATAAATAGTAAAAAGGGACCTAGTCGCAGCGCTTTCAAGTCAACTCGCCTACAGTAGATATTAGAAAATTAGTAACACAAGATTTCTTTTTCCAACAATATTTTAGAGTATCTCTTGAATATATTACTTAGGAATTGTCACCCTTCCTTCTATATTTATTCTCTGGCCACTTGGTACAAGGGTCCTTATCTATCATGTAATAATTCTTGAATCAGTGTCTGGAGTTCGTGTGAAGAAAAATTTCTCTTTGCAAAATTATAAGATTTATTAATAAGCTCTAGATGTCAACTCCACTTTGATCTGTGGATGCTTTGCCTCGGCCTCATCCCTTTCTTATGAGTGAAGGGGGTATTTTTTTGTCCAGTTACACATTTGTCTTTGGTGTTCTTTTTAAAAGTAAGATGACAGGTTGTCATGGCCGGGATTCTCTTTTGGATACCATTAATTTAACTGGCTCAGAACTAAACAGAAACTACTAGACCCTTTTTCACCTGAGCTTTCTTGTCCAGTATGAGAAAAATGACTCAAAAGTGCCTTCCCTGACTTGCACCCAGAGTAGCTATTAGGTGTGGTAGTCTGGTAAGAAATTCATCTTTTGAACCCACCATTTGTCTCATTTGATTGGGAATTATCTTAAATCATTCTTGTTTAACAATTTAATTCCAGGAAGTTCGGGTATATTTCATGAGAACCCATTTACCAATAATGACTATAATTGCTTTTTTTGTTTTACTTTTAGGTGGCTCTCTAAAAGGGATATGAATCATGTAGATTCTTGGTCAAGAGAACAGGCAATAGATTTAGGTTTCAAATGTAAACAAAACAATTTCTAAATCCCCCAGTAAGGTTTGTGCAGGCAAAATTTGGCTAAGTAGATACATAATCATCATAAAGGACACTAGAATTCTATTTATGGCTTAATTTTCCACAAACAATATTATTGAAAAGATTACTACTCTAAAATAAGAGTCAAGGTCAGAAATTTTCATCCTTTTTGAAATTGGAACATTTTATTATTTTGATTCAATTTTGAGATTCTTCTACTTCTAAAATACTCATATACAATATGCTAATTAATAATAGAATATCTGCTAAGGGGGAAATAGACAATTTAATCATTTTTACAATGATGAAGCAACTATTCACTGAAACATAAAAAATGTTGTAATTAAGTACCCATTGGTACCTAAGTGATTGAAAGCAAATCAGGAAACAATGAATTTACATTTATTCAAAAACTTTATCATTTAAAACTATTTTATAGTTCCTAATAAACATATAGTGTTTATATTTGGACATTTTATTAGATTTTATAAAGAGTAATTTGATACATAACTGAATGACATAAAGCACCAATAAAACTACCCTTTAAGAGATTATTCCTTTTGCAAAAGGAAATTGTAAGGAAAGAGATTACAAGAGTCATCTACCCAGTGATCTGATGTAGTTTATTGAAAACAAAAGTTTAAGGCTTGTTGCATTTGTAGTAAAAATAAAAACACAGGAGAGCAAACTATGTTATAATATTCATTTCACAGTGTCTACTTCTGATGTGAAACAAAGAACCACATAGAGATTTCAAGTTGTTTTGTATATCCTGTTAGAAAACATGGAGGAATATAAGGACAAAAACACTTTATCCAGCTTCAGAATTGGCCACTTAGTTACATTTTCTAAAATCTTGGACAAAATAAATTATGAAAGTTACTTTTACTTAGGTTCTTTTTTTCTAGTTACAATTGATTTATATTAGGTTCTCATTGAGTTGCCTAAGTAAATAAAAGAGCACTAATTGTAACAAATTGTTTTTTCCTGATGATCTGGTTTTTTCTATCAAAATGAGGAGTACTGAGTAATTCTCAACCAAGTGCTCCCTAAACTCCCTGTTTTTTGCTTTTTTTACCAGTGAACTTTGACTAAGTTAATGTTTGTGATGAAGTGTAAAACAGACAAGTACTGATATGACTTTTTCCATTGGAGGAAAATGTTTACAGTGTTTTAGGAAAAAATATAAATCAAGTAAATTAATATAGTTACTACTGAAATAATAACTACTGGAATTACAAAATACGGATTTCATTTTTGTGCATTGTATCAATTGATTCTTGCAATAATCTATTGAGCTCCTTCAATATCTTACTATTACTACATGTTAATATAAAAATATTTTAAAGGCTTATTTATTATTTCTTTTAAACCAGTTAGTTCAATTCATCATGTCAACTGTGATAATATGAATGATGGAAGTAAGATTTATTATAGGTTCATTACCTGTAGAAGCTAGACTTTTTTTGTGCTGGATAATATCACATATATACACGTCACTTTCATTTGAAAGGTTCTTTATACTTCACAAATTGCTTACCCAAATATTGTCTTGTTTGGTCCCCCAAACAACCTTGTTAGGAACTAAGGCATAGATGGTACTCCCATTTTTAATTGCGGGAACTGAGGCTAAGGAAAGTTCAGTGATTTCACCAAGGCAAAAACTAAGATGGAAACCTAGCAGACACTCATTCCAACCCCTCCGGCTTCAATAATGTCAAGTGACGGGTTAGGAGAAGCACAGGCACTCAAGGAAACAGACTAACTCAGACATGGAGGTGTCATTCAGAGCATAAATTTGGCTAGGAATGGAAAGATTAACGATATATTCATAAAGATATCTACAAATGTTATCTAAATAAATCCAACTAAATCCTGAGGTTGTCAGTTCCATGGGCCCAGTGTGTCTCCTAACGTCCTGCCATGTTGTAGGAAGTAACATATGTCAAGAAAATCATCCACTTTGGGGTCAATAATTCTTGCTTTTAATCTACATCATTTTGGTTTTGTGAGGAGTAAAGCAGCATATATAAAGCAGGATTTCCCTGAACTTCATGAAAAAAAGGTCACTGTATAAATATTGGTATTATTATCCTCATTACCATTTATAATGCCTGTCACCTCTCTACCTCATAGATGCTTTGTGAACATTTGAATGAGGTAATGTCTGCGAAGCCTTACACGTTCTGTAAATGAGAATTAAGATATAAACACAAAATGTTTTTATCAATAAAGTATTAGGTGAATCTGGTCTAGACAGAAAGTAATAAAATTTGGTTAGCAAAGCAGATGCTGACAGCTCTTTGCAAACAATGCTGGTGATTGGGTATCACCAGTTCAGATTTTGAAATATAATCTTTGTTTTCCTAAGATCATATTAATCTTAATTAAACTTTTAAATATGAATCCTTTAAATAGTCTACCCAGGGTAAGCTTATATTTAAAACTGCCATTTAAAAAAATAGCTTCATGTTATACCTACGTTATAGGAAAAAGCCTAATTCCTTATAAAGTGAAGGTTACTGCCATGTAATACAATTGCTTCTCTCAATCTTTCAAATTCTTCTTTGTATTTTTTTTTCTTGATGAAACTTGTGTAAGCCCAATAGAAAGAGTCTACTGAAGTCATTAAGTTTGCAGGTAGAACAGATAAGGTTTTGTCATTTAATGATTATTTTCTTTTTCATCCATCAGTCTTATGATGTTGCATCACTTTCTAGGTAAGCCGAAATACAGTTTCAGAATGCATATACAGTAGTCATTATCTCTCTCCTGAAGGAAGTTTGTACTACTCTTTTGAAAATAGCATTTAGAGACACCACTAATAGAACTAGGCAGACTATTTTAAGTTTGATGAGGAGCCCTCTGCTGCTTTCACTCGTTCCTCTGCTGTTGATGGTTATCGCTGGCAAAACAACCTCCTCACAGGGTCTCCTGCCCAGATGCAGTTAAGGAATGTAATATATACTTCTGTGATGTTACATTAGCTTTGTTCTCATTGACAATGAATGGGTTTCTAAATGAATTAATTAAATGGTTTGTCTTGTCGCGAAAAAAGAAAAAAATCAAGAATTTGTAAGTTGGTGCCTTCCTTACATTGCTATTTATAAAGATTTCTCCTTTAGGATCTAGTCTTTAAATCAAATCATATCTCGACACAGAAAAGTTTTAAAATTCACCTCCATGATCACACAAAGTCAAACGCACCACCGGCGCTTCTGTTCCAGCCTGTCATTACAATATCACAATGCCTTGGGGAGCAAAATGAGAGAACTGGGGTGTCTATGCCCAAGTAACTTCAGGGTCAAACTGAAGGCAAAAATCGAGGACTATTTGTGGACATCCTCTCACAGACGCACACAATAAAGGGCATCATTTTTACTTAAATTATTTAGACAATTAAAAGACCCTTAAATTATTTAGATTAAATTACAGAAACTACAGCCCCAGCCCGTCTCACTGCAGTGGAGAAAAGGTGACTTTCTGAAAATATCAAGTTCAGTTGTAAGGCCTTATACTTCATGATCACTGGGAATAATAAACAACATAGGAGAACCAGGGGTTGAGTCCCGTTCTCTTTTTACCTCAAATGTGCTTGGCTTTCTCCTGATTTCTTAAAATCTGAAAAGCCAAGGGCTAAATCGAATCACCTGTTAGATAAAAGAACTTTCAAAATATGTGGAGAGTATTTTAAAGTTGAATAGTCACAGGAACTTGCCTGAATAGTTTCTTTGGCATCTATATATTCAATTTGTATTTTTCCATTTTTAGCATCCAACTCATGCATTGAATCTGGATTTATCTCCAACCCCCACCCCTTTTTCCCCATTGGAGGAATAATTGCTGTTCTTTGCAAATCTCCTAGGATAGTCTTCTTCTCTGCAAAGTTGTAACAAGATGTGACATCCAGTCCTAGTTCATCAGTGTTCAGACCAAACCCATAGTGGCAGGGAAGTAGGTGGCACTTACAATTTGCCCATGACACTGACCAGGATTTTAAGGAATAAGAGTGAGGGGGGAAAATAGCATAAAATACTTAAATTTTTATGGAAAAGGTATAACTTGGTGAAAAAGCACCATCATAAATTCCCAAAAAGTGTATCTTAATGATACACTTAGAGTAAATCATTTGCCTTGAGAGACAGGAGGTCTCTAGTGACCCGCCTTGCAGCCACATGAGACTCCTAGACTAGCTACTTTCAGCTAAATGTACTCTCATATTAATATTTTAAAATGCCATAATGCCTCTCTGAAAACCTCAGAGGACAGATACATCAATTTGCGAGGTCTTCACTCCAGGAAATAGAAACAGGGATAATCTGCCATTAAAAGAAATAGTTCATTATGTCTGCTTCTTGGGAGCACATAAACTATGTCCCTCACATACTTAAGTTGCAAATCCTCACTTTAATGTGAAGGGAAACACCATGCCCCAGAGCTTTATTGTGCCACTGTTTATTGGTACAAAAAGGTTTGTTGTGGTATGAAATCTTAAGCTTGTTGCAGTAATCAATCAGCTTCAAAGAGTCTGTACCCCGAGCCAGATTCATTACAAATAAATCAATTAAACATAAAGTTTCTATTTTCGGGAGGTTCACCATGCAGAACAGAGGCAAATGCATCACAGTTAGGGAACGGAATTTTCCTGGAGCGATGCCTCTTCACAAAGAGCCCTTTTGCCTTTATGGCACTGCGGAGCACAGGCTGTAGTGCGCTCTTTTATTTTCCTTAATTGCAGACATTCTTCTTCTTAGCATATATTTTTCATCGGGGAAAAATCACATCCCTCGGAAAAAGATATGTGGTAAGCTAAAAATATAGCTGGAGGCAGAAAAAAAAATAAACAATTGGTTTGTGTCTTTTTTGTCATTACCAACCTGAACCTCTGGTGAGGTATTCGGGCGATTTTCTTTCTCAAAGCTTTAGTATATGTTTTTTTTTAACCTCTGTGCTAAGGTTGTTTATAGTGTAGGCAGCTAAGTGGCAGAAGCAAAATAAAAAAAAATCCAAAAATAAAATCAAACAAACAAAAAAACACAGCCAACCAAAAAACAAATCAACAGCAAAAACACCTCTCAACATATTAATGAGTCTTCCTCATTATTAAACTCACTGAAGAACTAGGCAATCTAGACCAGAAAACCTCTTGGATTCACTTTGGGGTATGAGAATGGGAGATGCAGACACAGTTATCAACTGAACATCATAAAAGCACTCATCAATAACTTCTTTAATTTTCTCATATATTATGCCTTCAATGTGTTTTTAGTAAAATTAGCTCTTTGCAGAGATTCCCAGAAGTGAGAGCTTTTGGCTGTGAGAGAAGCCAAATCCAAATGATTTTTTTACAGAAATGTCATCAAAGTTCTCATGCCACAGAGGGTGGGGTTGGGTAAGGTGTGTGTGGGGGGAAGAGGATGTGGGGTGTGAAGAGGGGGGTTTTGAGGGTGAGAGTAAAGCCGCCTGTACATCATACTGCTTATATAATAAAATGCTGGCCTGTCCAAAGTCAAAAACAAATAGATGAAAAGGCCTCAGCACTCCAATTAAGTATCTTTCTCTCATCAACCAGTACAAACAGTTGTTTTGATGACATATGATATGCTCTACATATGGTGACATGTGACAGGGCGCTTCTGGAGCCATCTCAGAGACAAAGGCAGAGAAATGACCAAATATAACAGCAGCACTTCCTATGTGGCAGCACCCTCTGCCTGTCCAAGCAGAACCCTTACTTAGTAGGAAGTATGAAGCCTCCAGTTCAACATTTTCTCTTGTTACCAGACAGTCTTTGAGAGAGGGAGGGGAAAAAGTGACCTTAATTCAGGAATTGACAGTATGACGGTGCTGATTTGTTTGTCTGTGATGAGGTTTAATCAAGAACCCCCAATGGTAATAAAACATTTGCACTGAAAATAAACAAAACCTGCTTGGAAAGACAGAGGTGACCATCCCCGTGAGCTATTGGCAGGCTTGTCCATCATGCCTCAAAGACTTCTCCAATGCATTGCTTTTGGAATGTACATTCCTTCAACTTTATCATCCTCAACGAAAGGTTTTTTTGTTTTGTTTTTTTCCTGACAGTGGGCAGCAATACTAAGATACTAATGACAACATCAAATCAGCTAATATTTATGTTATTAAACTATGAATGTTCAAGGGAATAATTAATTTGTATTTTAATCAAGCAAACCAGGACTTACCATGGTAAGTTTTAGTATTCACGAATGGGCAGAATGTAGGTAGTCTGCAGATATGTGCTTGATCTATGAAAGCAAATATATTTTCTTTCATATTTGTTATAGAAATGTCTGCTTCTAAACCAGGTATTTAGTTATTTTCAAGGAATTCTAAACTTCCTAGAATTGGCTTGGAACGTATTTCAGATGCTGTAGAGACTATTTAGATGGGATTTAGTTATATCTCTTGATCTAAAGGGTCTTTGAGGTGAAATATAGAAAGCACTTCTTAAAAAGTCAAGATATATGTAAGTTAGAACCCACATCAGGAAACAATGAATAAAACATTAAGTATAATAAAATAATTAGGTTATTTTTATAAAGGCAGTTGATTCAGAGTACAACCAATAAAGAAGCTTTTGCTGTTTCCTCCTACATCCTTACTGGAATTATCTCCTATAACAATGGAAGAATACAGTGGGCCCTCACATAAAAATGAGGATTATTTGAGGGGGTTTGGAAGTGATTTTAATAAAATAGTCTTCTATTTTTATAGAATATTCTATTAGAAGTTTAGATTCTCCATCCTTCAGCATCAGCATAATTAAGAAATATAATTAGCAGAAATAATTTATCCCACAACAGACTGTTAAATTTTGCAGTATCTATAATAAGATGTGTGCTCTTAATTGGTTCTCAAAACACATCCGCTTTGGCTATTTTAACTGAATTAGTAATGGATCAGTCTGGTAAAATGAGTCAAACCGAAACTACAGACAGAGCCCAAATAACAGCAGGATCTTGACAAATAGACTGTCACGAAAAACAAGCAAAAGTAAGAGAATGACGATGAGGATGATAACAAAAATGACAGAGAGGAAGAAAATAAGGTTAGTGTGATTTTTGGCATCACTGATATTGAAAATTTCTTCACGACTATAAATAACCAATAAGTGAACTAACTTCTCAGGGAAACACTTGAATTATGGGAGTTAGACCATGAGCTATATCCCTTTATGGTATTCTCAGTGCACAGGGAAATATTTTTCTTTATATTTGTTATGATAGGAATGTTCATCCCCAATTATTCAAAAGTATGTTATTAAGTTGTTTACAGAAAAATTCAAGTGTAAGAATACTTAAGAAGACTCCAATTAGATAATGTGAGAGAATTTACTCTAGTATTGATAACAAATTTCTAGCTATTTTAATTACAGTGTTGATGTGATGATGAAAGTTTTTCAGGACAATTAATTAAATGGAAATTTTAGTAATATTTTGATTCATCTGTAGATTTGGAAAGAGAAACAAAGATTGATGATGAAGAAATAAACATCCTACATTATTGTGAAGCATTTTCTCAGTAACATCAAAAGGCCTTTGAGTGATCGATCAGCAGGGTAGGTGTGCCTAAAGCCTGCCTGCCACTCGAGTGGATTCGGCTGAGAGCCCAGACCTCCTGGTTAGGAGAAGAAAGTTGGTAAAGAGCTTTGACGCTGAATCCAGTGGGCCCTTATGTATGTAGTTCGAGAGACAGAGAATTATTTTTTTGTTCACTGATCAGTTTAGACATTATTTCTACTTTAACAAATTATTTCTGGGGAGACAGAGTAAATAGGATTGTAAGAATAGGTGTCCATCACTCAGAAGAGAATTTAAAGAGCTCAGGAGTCAAAGGATTTTTTTTCTTGGATATTACGTATGACATGGCTCCCTGATTCCAGCCAGGGATAATTTTTTCATCTGTAAAGCATACAGAGATTGTTGTATCGCTATGGATCCAGTCATCAGTCATCCAGAAAAATGCGCATCTCCGTATGTCCCCTTATAAAATTATTCTATAGGTAACTATGGCTCCAAATTTCATTTGTTGTGGTAAATAATTTTGAATCCCGGGACTTTACACTTCAGTTTTCTATGATCCATTAAACAAATACATTACTTAAAAAATATCTGTCTACTTTACCGTGGTATTTATGGCTCCTCAGCAGCTGATGTCAAGAGATGCGATGACCAGGCTTCTATCACCACCATAGAAACAGTGTTTGGGGCATGTTTGGACCTGCCTAGATCTGCTGAGAGCTGGCTCATAGGGAAGCTTCTCTCAGAAGACAGTTGGAGCAGAATGCTTCGAATGATTTGTACTATAATAAAAGATTACTTATATTACTCATATTATTAGAGGAAAAACTTCATTCTGTCTCAATCTAATGCAGCCTCTGAGCTCACCATTCCAGTGAAATGTTTAGACTCAGGTATATTAGTGTTAAACTACAGAATAAATTTAATGGGGGGAATAATAGCATATTCACTTTACGAAGAAGTTCATACATACCAAAGCTAATTATTAAATATTCAATAATATTGGCTCCTGGATCAAAGATATTGTTTAGCTTTCTTGGGCTACTGAATGGAGAAAGTAGATTTCAGAGCCAGAATGGAAAAAAATTGGATAGAAGGGGGAGACAGTAGAGGCAGCTATTTTCAACATCTCACAGGGAAAGAAGAAAGAAAATAGAAAATGGTGGAAAAGAGAAGAGCTTCAGGATTGAGTAAAAGAAAAAATGTTTTTCCAAAGTATGGTATTGAGGGAAGTAGATAAAGAAGTCCACCATGAGGAAGAGTGAGGTGATAACAGGTCGTGTCTCTGAGAGGCACTAGAGGGTCGGATCATTCTAAAAGGAACAAGGGGGGCACCGGAAGTGGGGCTGAGCCCTGAGTAAGAAGGAAAAATTCCCTGTGCCAGTTTTGCTCTTCCAAGGAAAGTAAATGATGAGCTAATCTGTTCAGAGTGAGAGGAGGTGGAGTTTGAAGAGAGCTAAGCCATTTAGAATTGTTTTTGTGAGGAATATGTGAGAAGATTCATATGCGACCAAGGAAGAGTTAAATCAAGAGATTTAAGAGAGCCATTCTGAGCCCAGTTTGAGTGAGAGAACTATATCAATCCTATTTTTAGGCTGCTTTGACCTACTTTGAAATCTCCCAAACACACATAACTTTTCTGCTTTCTCCCTGGACCAACATTATGAGGTCATACATGGCCTGTTTGCCTTATGAAAAAATTAAAAAAAAAACCTTTCCCGCCTCCAATACAAATTTCATTTGTTTTTGTATCATATTAAACTAACGTGGTAAATGTGCAAATATAAAAAGGGATCCTAATTTCTTTGCCTATCTCTGCAAGTTCTTTTCATTGTCATTTTTTCCTCCCAAGAAACATCATTTTTGTAATACTGTAATTTAGACAATATTTCTAAATTCTAGAAGAGAAATGCAAAGTTAGGGATGTTTCAGGCAGGATGAGGTGGGGGTTGTGAGGCAACCTATATATGTGGGCTGTGGATTTTGAAGGATGCCTTATATCATATCACATCACATAATTGGCCACAGGTAATGTAAAATATTTGTGTGTTTATGTATAGGCATATGCCATATCTACCTGATTATCTATAGTATAAATATTACCTGTGCATTAGTGATATTTTTCTTTCCTGAAATGCTGGAGAGAAAAGATTGGGCTGTAGCAGTATAAATATTTCTTTCTGATTACACAGTGTATAAAAATAAAATGACACTTTTAAAATACTTTACCCTGAAAACTTTTCTATTACTTGGGGAAGCTCTTCTTAACTGCTTCCTTCGAGTTTGGTTTGTGATTTACTAGGACCATTTAGAGACAGCTCATATTTTCTAGACATACTGTAGATATTTTAATGCCTTAATCAATTTTTGCCACTTTAGTTCCTTTACTGGGCTAGATTAATCTTTCTCGAGGTTCCTTACTTTCAAAGATCACTTATCAAAATCATCTTTACAGGAAAAAATAAAGCTGCAATTAAAAAAACACACACACTCATCTCTCCCAAGTCATATATCACAAATATTGTTAACTATGATATAAACAGCCTTTAGAATAAAGACTAAAATAAATGTATTCTTCAGTTCAGAAAAGGTATAAAAATGAATATCGTTTGCTTTTCAATTTAAATTAATTTTATTTTTGGTTTTACTCCACTAATGTATTATAATACATCACTTTCAAAATAATAGAGATGTGATAACCAAAATTTGTAGTATGGGTGAAAGGTTTTAAAAAGCAGGGGAAAATGAAAGAAAGTAGGAAAGGGCATGGGAAACCCTCTATAAACAAATCCCCAACATCTAATTTGGGGAACATCTTAGTCAGCAGTGTTCTGATTATCTTGCCCAAGCTTTTATTTCCACCACGAGTTTCCCTCAGCTCATGTGGTCTCAGCATATGTATTCTCTCTTCTTGACAATAGTGTTCCCCATGTTGCTTTCTAAGACGGCCTCTGCTACCATACAAAGGGATGTAGAAGAAAGGGAAAGTGATTGCTTTGCTCCTCTTCTATAAGAGCAGAGACAATAAATTGGATTGACTTTTTTTTTCTCCCTTTTTCCAGAAATAAAGGAGTTCCAGGACTATTGATCATGACTAGCTTATCAAGGCAACAAGGGTATTTGAGTCTTAACATTTCCCCGATGATACCATTCCTCTTACGTAACTATGAGTACAGAAAAAAAAACATGTTCTTAGTTCAGGCATCATCTAAAGCTACTTCTCTAGGTCCTTTGTATACATATTGATACAGGTATACAAAGATGGACTTGGACTCCCAAGATCATTCTCAAATAAATATTTTTAAATAACTTAAAATTTTGACAAGAGCATACATCTTTAAAAAATGAAATAAAACTTGGCCTGCCTCTAAAATAAATTAAAAATTGTTCCTATCTGTAGCTAAACTTGAACGTGGATAGTTTTTTACCCCTTTTTCCCTTGAACACAATGATATTTGCTATCATTTCAAAAATTTTACTGATGGGAAATATAGTTCTGGTCAATTGTTTCTATAAACATTATCTAGAGATGTATTAATTACTGAAAATCTTTGTGGTCATCATTTGTTGCTTTGGTTAGCCTAGAAATACAGTAACTCTGGAGAAGAGGTGAGAGAGGAGGAAAACTCAGAGATGAGAGTCAAAAAAATTGGAAATGATGTATTCTTGGCGGTTCCTTTTTGAAGTCAGGCATGCAGTCTTAGTGGGCTCCAGTTTCCATAGCTGTAAAAAGAGGAGTTCAAGCTAGAATACTCTCGAAGGCTTTTCCTCACATTAAGAGTCTATGTTTGGACTATCTTTTTCTATCCCTGAGGCCATATTACAATTACCAATTTGTATTGTCTCATCCCTTCCCCTCTCCTTCATCCCCACCCCCTCC
>NW_017731410.1:691987-736439 GCF_001890085.2 Hipposideros armiger
AAAAGGGTAACTATTGCATTGTTCTGTACACCTGAAACTAACAATAAATAAATAAATTAAAAAAAAAACACACACACACAAAAAAAGAGTCTATGTTTGAAAGACTTTGTCCAAAGCAACTTCAACCGTTCAAGAGGGTCTTATAACAAGGACTCTCTGATAAAGGGGCATACCAATGTCACCTCTTTGAATTTTCAGTGTCTCTGATTTACCTTGAGGCATTTTTGAAAACACATGTGCATGCAGCCAGGTGAAGTGTCTTTTTTCTTTCCTTGCTTTTCCATACTCAGGACTTCTCTGTAGAGCATAGTTGTGCACTGGAGTCAGATTGGAAGGGCAACTTGTGACCACCACTCAGAAAACAGAATTTGACTGATGGGAGATATTCTGAGTAGGGTGGAGGTGCTCCTTCCTGCTCTTGTCTAATTGAGGCTGCATATTTGGGAAACCATGGGTGGTTAAAGTAGAAATCTGATTCTGTCCTTTGAAGGAAACCTGTTAATGACATGCTACGTGAACGCGTTTTCCTCTTTTTGCTCAGTGATTTGTATAGGCTCGTTCCTTATTTGTCTCTTGATAACCTCATCAATCTCATCCATGCCCTCCTGACCACAGTGCCTGATGCAGTAATTCCATTTCAGGGGGAGCTTTCAGTAGGACTTGGTTTTGCATTTAGCTAGAGCTGTGCGATGGAGTGATTGTTTCTTCCCAAGAGTGAGCCGCCAAGATCATATTATGCTTGCCTGGGTTTCTTTGTAAAGGCTGCCTATAGAGTTTCATATTGATTTTAAGCTGGCGCTGTTTCATTTTTAACTCCTTTGTAAGCCAGGAGTCCGGTTATATTAGTGTCTCCTCCCTGTCATTCTGACAGGCATTTGTTATCCAGTTTTTGCAGACTTCACTCTCCATTCTGCAGTAACTCTTTCTGTATAGAACGTGTTGTCTTCAGTCTTTCATGTGCTGCACACAGCAGTGTAGTGCAAAGTTGCAAGGCTGAGATGCCATTTAAAAATAACATATAAATGAGAAAGCAAAAGGATTCAAAACAAAATCAGGGAGGTAGGTAGTGGATGGCTATTCATGCCGAGGACCCGCAGTGGCCTGGGAAGCCTTACATCATTCCAGAGAGGGGTTTGAAGAAGAAATGAGGTTTGCCAAGTAATGTGAAGCAGGGTCCAGTTGTCAGTGAAACAGTGAGAAATGGCTACAGGTGTGACATTGAAAGCATACCTTAGTTTCAATGTTTATCTATTGGCTGTCGTCCAGGTCCTCAAGTTGATGTCCTTTGGCAACAATTCTGACCTAAAGCAAGACAGATTTATATGTGGCACCAACAGTTAATAGCACAATCATTTTGTAGTGCCTTGGAACTCACAAAGCCTTTCAGATCCATTGTCTCATTTGATCTTCACAGAGGTCCTGGAACACAGGCAACCTAGGTGTTAATATGCCTGTTTTAGAGGTAAGGAAACAGAGACCAAGACAGCACACATTAGTCAATCAACCAATATATACAGATAAAACTGAGCAGCATTTCAGGTTTTGGACCCCAGACTTGTTGCTCTTTAATTTTGTGACAATCCGAAGTAATGCAAACAAAACGTAATTTGCATATACTTTGCATTGCCTTTCAAGATTGACATTTCCTTACATGTTTCCTTGCCTTGGTGCGTTCTGATTTATCTCTAGCACAGCGGAGTTACTTTTATCACAAAGGAGAATGACAGAAATCAAGGTCTCCATGTTAAGTGTATTATTCTTAACTGCTTCAAGAATTTTCCCACTGGATTGCCCTATTGTATTTTAAATTTTATTTTATCTCTATTTTCCCGTCTGTAAAGTGAGGGGGTTAGGCTACGTTCCTCTCATTCTATGGTGCCGTGATTAGGAGAATGGGAGGTGAAGAAAGAATCAGAGCTGTAAGTGAATATGATTATCGCAGAATCACAAGTACAGGGCATTATGCATGTTTTAACACTGGGTATAGTATTTATATTCTAAAGTGTTTCCTTATGAATTACCTTCATCCTTCAATGTACTGTTTAGTCTTACTGCAAACATAATCCTTACACAAATCCAAATCAATTTGTTTGTCCTCCATGTAAGATACTTAAAATTTTCAAAATGTGTTTATGTCCGAAGACAAAATGTTTAGTTTCATAGAATTCTCTCAGTTGATATAGGGCTTTGTAAGATATTGACTATAAATATCCATGAAAATACTTACAATTTCCCCCTTAGTCACAACTTCCCAGAGTGTTTCAGCACTAGCCATCATTTTTAATTTAGTGATTCCATATTCTTTTTTTTTTTAAAGATTTTTATTGGGGAATTGGGGGGATGGGAACAGCGCTGGGGATTGGGGGAAGGGGAACAGACAAGTTGCTGTCCTTTTGTTCTTCAGTTTAATTTTGGAGGACGTTGCTTCACTGGCCCAAGTTGGCACCATCATTGCGCTCTTCCCGGGTGAGGCAGATCAGTCGCTGGCTTCTGGACGGCCGCTCACTGCGGCTGCTGGTGGTTCACGCTGGCTGCTGGCTACATACAGTAGCCCATGGCAACCTACTGCCACAGGGGCTGCAGCCTACGCTGTGGCCGGTGACTCACAGCAGCCCCGTTCCAAGTTGAGCTGTTGTTCAGCATCTTAGCTGTGGAGGGCAGTGTCACTGGCCCTCATATGTGGGATCCAAACCAGGGCCCTCTGGCATCCCAAACCAGTTCTTAACCATCGCGCCACTTGGCCGGCCCAGCGATTCCATATTCTTTATTTAATGCTCACTGCTATGTTTAAAACCAAACCATGTATTTCAGCTTTCAAGAACAAATGGACTTTGGGAAGACATATGTTGGATTCAATAATTTTTATTTTAAAGTATTTCAAATTTTAAATAAGATAAATATTTATTTCACCATTTAATAATTGCCCTTGTTTCATATAGCTAAACCGATTGGCCAAAGCAGTAATCTGCTACACTAATTATCTCTTAGCTGATAGAGCCAGAATAACTTAAAATATTCAGACACTTAGAACAAAATAAAATTCATAAAATCTTCCCTTTTAAAGCCCTTGGATAAACACTGACTTGTGAAAGACTCTTGTGTTACATGTCTGGGCTTGAAATACAGGCTTTGGAAAGTAGTGACAACCTCAAAAACACAACAACCACAATGCACAGCCTAGGGAAACAGTTTTTAAGTAGTAAAACTTTCTCATTTTTTCCTTTCAATTTAATTTTTATAATGCTATTAGTAGATTCCCAATAATAAGCTCATAATTTGACCTTTCATCTTCTCATTTCTTTATGTATCTAAATAAATAGAAACTCAGATTGTGAAGAAACTTAGGGCTTAATTTCCATTTGTGAAATTTCTAATATTTCAAGTGCAGAAGTACAAAACTGAGCTGTATGACTCTTTTTTCAACTTTTGTGCATGATTTCACCAGAGAATTGATTTGCTGCAAAGGCCACTCGACTGCTTTTTCTTCTTGACACATGCATATACTGACTTCTTTCCCAAGATTTTTGACATGATGACTTTTTATTCTCTTGAGTGTGATTCTAAGGTGGTTATGATAAAAACTGGTGAAGAGCAAACATATTCCCTTAATAAAATCCATAATCAAGTTACTTCTGTGCACAACCATGACATTGAAATCTCAAACTAAGCAAAACCCACCACTTTTTCTATAAAATATTCAATATGAAGCACATTTTCATTAAACAGCTTGTAGCGGTCCGAATGCCTCTCCTTGAATCTGGGTCACCTTCTGCGCACGTTGCAGGTGACTTCTGGTTTCAGATGGAACCATTGTGAACTTTCAGTGTGCTGAGATTTGCTTTGAGTCTAGGAGTTTATTCATATTGAAACTCAGGAGATGTAAACTGAAATAAAAACACTATGTTCAAAGAGTTGCCTGAAAGTTGAAACCACCCAGCCTCATACAGCTGCAGCCATTGTGATCCTGTGACCAGATTTTTCTGTTATGCTTACCCCAGTGAAGTCAGAAACAGAGTAATCGCTCCAAATTTTTACAGACACATCAACTGGTAATGATAGATCATGGTTTAGTTTTTTCTATTCTTCTTGCTTATGTCTCAGATTTATTTTCTGGGGGGTTTGTTCCAGTATCATCAGAGGAAAAGGAAAAAAATGACACAGGGAGGCAGAATCCCAACTCCAGAGTGCACATTCTCGTTCTGATGTTTCTGACAGAGAATCTTAGAGTGGACTTAAGAGGAGCCAGCTGTGTGGGAGCACATATTGATGACTTGGTTGGCAGGAGTTCCCCGCAGAGTGCCAAGCTGCAGATGCACTCCCAATCAATTCCCACACGGCTACAGCGCAGTGAACGGTTCTGAGAGAAAAGAGCGTGGCTCTGGGGGCTGTGAGATTCAGAAACACCCGAAGAGAGCATGTCTCCAAACACAGAGAGCTACAGTAGGCCTAAAGAAACAAAGTGGCAAAAAATAAAGAATAAGCTAAACAAGGTGTGTGTGTGTGTGTGTGTGTGTGTGTGTGTGTGTGTGTACAATAGATATTACAAAAGCAGATACTGACTTCTTTTAATGGTCATGAGTTTGCTAGTTACAAGCAATGTAGCCAATTGTCCTATGTAGTGGAAACCAGATACCTGTTGGTGAATTAAATGGAATAAGCAAATAAGGTCCTTAAAAACCCAAACATTGAACAAAGAGTGAAAATATTAAATATAATATGCATTACTTTTTAATGATTTTTGTAATAATTAAATCTGCTTGCATAGCAATGACAGCTTGAAAAAACTGACTTTACTTACATTTTATTTGAGAACATTAGATGTTGTGTTCGCTGATTCATTTCTGTAGCCTCCAAGATTATCCTGTGAGGGACTTCTGTGTGTGTGTGTGTGTGTGTGTGTGTGTGGTTTGTTTAAATGTGTATTATGATTTCATATATATATATATATATATATATATATATATAAAATTAACTTAATTTTTGAAATTTAACATACAATGTTAAATATATTATATATATGTAATGTTCTGAGAGACACAAAAATGTGCAAAGTAGTGCTGGGCTGAGGGCATGTGAGGAGAAAGAGCTGGCTTTTCTTTACAATTGAATGGGCCATGGAAGTTTGGACATCTATGATCTGGTAAACAGGACATACTGGAGAATGGAAAAAGTCTGAAGAGAAATTTTAAAGCATAAACAATTTTATTTTAAATTTTAAAACTAAGTTAATAAAATATTCATTTTTCAAAATGAAAAATATTTGATTTTCATCAGTTTGAAATACTTAAAATGATTAAAATGGACAGAAATCCACTCTTAAAATTATGACTTTAAAGTCAATATCAAGTAATTTTAAAAGCAATTTTCTGGTAGAAAAATAAAAGAGCCTGGTTTTGTTTTAATGTCACTGATTTTTAAGTCAATGATTTAAAAATATGTATTTATTTAAAATTCCACAATATTTTCTTGATGCTTATGTTCCTCCAGCTGTTAGATTGGGAAAGGATAACCAGCTACTTAGTTAAAAATCCAAAATAGACTGAAAATTAAATGTTACTAATTCCTACAGTAAGCATCATGGAATAAAGAAATCAAGATCAATGAACAAAAGTGGTCATATTTAAAAAGCGAAAGAGTAAACACCCATTTTTAGGAAGTTTTGTAGGACGTGAGAGATAAGATATGCGTAGAATGAAAATATCGGAGTGAAGTTCTAAGAGGAAAATGAGTTGTTTACAATATTGTGAGATCTTTCTTGAAAGTGTTATGGACAATTCACTTTCAAAGGTAGCCCAGATACAGTAAGGAAGCTGAACAATTTAACAGAACATAAGATAATATTCAAGTATATATCACTTTTTCCTTAGACACTGTATTTTTCACTTTTATAAATATGTATTTCTTTTTAAGTTAAACGTTTTTAAAAGAATTAGAACTGATCATATAGCAATTACAACTTGACAATTACTTAATTGACATAATCTCAATTTTATTTTGGTTCTACCATGATGTTATTAACATACTTTGTCATGTACACAGGCTTCTTATCTGTATGGTGAAAGTGTTTGACAGGTGAATTGCAAGGTTCCTTCTAGCACTGATGGCCTCTACTTCTATTTACAACATTTTTATTTCTTGGGGTGGGGCTGGGGGTGGCACTCAGAGAAATAAATTTGGAAGAGTGAAAAGGTTCTGAAATAACAGTTTGCTAAACTCGTTCCAAAGAAGCACACATTATATTTTTCTCTTCAACTGCTTTCTCATTTTTACGTTTATATTTTCAAAATGACATCTTCTGAATAAATAGATGGTGGCAATAAAACCAGCCATAAAAGCAACCCAGTAAGGTGGCAGTAAAATACGAATCATTGTTCCCAGGCTCAGTAGCATTGTCAGAATGTACATATCACTAACTGTCGTGTTCTCTGGGGGAAGCGAGGCATGTGCTAACCACGGACAGAGCAGGTATTGAAGTAAAAGGGGGGAAATGACATAAAAGAAATGCTTCAAGTCTCAGGCACAGTCTGGCTCAAAAAGCTACCATTTGGAAAAGTTGTAGCTGGAGCGAGGTGTGATCCAACACATAAAATGGAGGCCAAGGAACTGAGGGAGGCAATTTCTGTCTTTGATTCTGTCCTTAACATGATGTGTGATGTTGAAGGAGGTTATTAACCTTTCTGTATCGATTTCTTCATAGAGAAGTGGGTGAAATAACACTAGTTCCCTTAGTTGTATTTTTATAAGACTAATATTTATAAAACATTTGGTCTCTTTATATGGAAGAACTCAGTGCAGCTAATAAAAAGGACTGTGTTCATTTGCCACCACAAATATGTATGAAATAAAATGAATGGTGTCACAGAGCAATTTGCTAAACTGTATTTTGTAAGCACAAATAGGAATTTTCTGCGTCACATGCAATTTAGTCTATCGAATTAGGATGAACATTAACCATAGAGAACACAATACAGGAGCTGTAATTTAATGATCACAGTAGACAGCCGCCTCCCACATAGCAAAAGGTTATCATAATTATTTACATTTGGGCGTAGAAAGAAGACAAAATGTGTCATCTTTTGGGTTGCTGCTTGCATTCAGAAAGGAAATGATCTTCTCTGAAGACTGCAGTCAGCAAAATGAATTAATTAATACTCATCAAATTTAATAGTGGAAACAGAAATCTATATCAAATAAAGAATTTCCCTAATTCAAGAGAAGAGAGTCTCTAGAGAAAAGAAAAAAATCTTAAAAAGACACAGAGAAAGGAAATCATGACTTTTTGGCATATCACCGCAGCCACATATCCAACAGTTAACTCACATAGTAATGGAAGACACTGGAGAATTGCAGATCTTGAGGCATCTACACCTTGTTTCCAGTCTTTCTTTCACTCTCAGAATTTCCAGGTTTTGGTTTTAGTATGTGCACTGCTCCCTGGACATAGATAAGTTTTTACAGAACATGCATTAGAACCAGGGAGGATAAACAGAATTGCTTTCTAAATTGACTAAAATAGGGGGCTTTCCCTGACTAGCAACTTTTAGATAATCAAATTTCTGTTTGATTAGAAACTAGATGTAAGGATAGAAGATGATCACAGATAGGGCACTTTCCCCATTCATCTAATGAAATCAACTTCCTCTATTCCAACTTTTCTTAAACATTGAATTGAGCAAGAATTTAAGCAAAGTCTTACTTTGGCATGTCTTCTTCTCCATTGGAGTGGTTTTAAGGATGATGATGTCACTTTATGCTCATAAATATGTCCTCACTAGATTACTAAGGGAGAGTGAGGTCATGCTCCCCAACCCATCTGCACAGACTATGGGATCAGGAGGAGGAGACTTTCTACTTCTATTTTTGAGAAAAGGGGAATAAAAAGGGCCAAGACTAGGACAAGTTAAACAAAATGTACAGAAGTTTGGGATACTGGAATGTACTAGAAAATGGAGTATTCCAAAGAAGGTAAATTGAGTGTTTTTTCGAAATAAGAGAATTTGGGTAACTTAAAAGAAGGAGGAGAGTACTGGAAATATTTTACAGAAAAGAAAGCTTAGAGATCAATTTTACCTACTTCACATCTCTTCCAAGATCATGCTCCAGAAAACTTTATTTCATAGGTAGTCTTATTTTTATTGCATATTCTATGAATACCTGGAATTTGGTTAAATGTAGCAAACTGAAATTACCCACTACTCTATGTTTCAGAAACAACAGCGTAAATTGTGTCCCTTTGAAAGTCAAAGATTATATGCAAATTTCTATGAACTATATGAAACAAATTTTAAAAAACTTATTAATAAATTCAAAAATATTCACTGAGTGGCTACAATATGCCAAGTACACTTGTAGGTTCTGGGGATGCCTCAGAGAACACCTCAAAAT
The DNA here is from genome assembly GCF_001890085.2 of Hipposideros armiger. NCBI lineage: Eukaryota > Metazoa > Chordata > Mammalia > Chiroptera > Hipposideridae > Hipposideros > Hipposideros armiger. The sequence goes on from NW_017731410.1 coordinate 700,373, forward strand.
ACTTCTGACCTCAAGGAACTCCCATTCATCTGGGGAAGGGGATAGTAAGCAAATACATATGAAAACCATGTGTTAGAAGAGCATATGTTTATGGAGAAAAATAAAGCAAGGAGAAGAGATAGAGAGTTCCCAAGCTGGGAGACAGGGTGGGGATGTGTCATTTCATCTAGAAAGTTCAAGGAAAGCCTCACTGAGAAGGTGACATGCCACACTTTAAGGAGCTTAGGGTAAATTTATGTGTGGCATTCATAAGAAGCCTTCAGCTTTTAAATGATCTCATATGAGCGCAACTGTCAATGCAATTCAACTGAATTTCATTTAAGTTGATTCTTTACCTCTATCAATGCAGACACACTTTCATGAAGTGCAGAGTGCAAAGTATAACTTCCCCATTGTCCTACATTTCAACTAGGAAAGACTGCAAATGTAAGATCTTGAGAGATTTAACTTTCTTAATTCTTTACAATGATCATTTCTTTATGAAGAGTTACTCCATGAGAAAATTATAATCTTAGTCCTTTACTGTAGTGCACTGCAGTGTGTAGCAGAAAGTATAAAACAGAGTATTAATGGGTCTGAGTTCTAGTCATGTGATTTATACATTACCTATTAACCTTAGTTTGGAGGTTTAACCTCATTTGGAAAATGAGGGCATTGGATAACTTCAACATTTACAAAAGGGTATTCCTCAGAACACTAGTGATGGAGACACTTTTAGAAAAAAAAGGATCTAATGGACAATTAAATTTGGAAATATCATTTATCACATGGACTTTAATTGGAAAGTCCAAAGCAAGTTATAATAGAACCTGAAGAGGTACTGAATATAAGCAACCCACTTAACTTTAACTCAAAAATTTCTTAAGCATGCTGGAACAGACTTGGGAAAAGCTGAAATAAATCATAAATTCTAACTAATGTTTCCTACGGTTCAGAAATTGTTTGATTTTTCTTTTTCATTAAGTTAGTCCCATTCTATCAGTAAAGATAAATTAAATTATACTGAGTTAAACAACCACAAAAATCTCAGGGTTTAAGAAAAATGTTATTTCTTACTCATGGGGTATGTCCCATGAGGGTTGGCCCCAGTCTCTGCTCTGTATTCTCACCGGAGTTCCCAATTGGCAGAGAAGACACAATCTAAAGCATCAGCAGTTGCTGTGGCATTAGGAAAGAGAGCTCAGTGTGACTTACTTTTAAGGTGCAGCTAGAAGTATATAACAACATTCACTTGGGAAGAGTACAGGTATTTGGTAAAAGCCCTAATGACTCCATATTTACCTCCTGCAATAATTTCACAGTTAAACTAAATCTAATGGATGGTGGTTTTTATGTGGTTGAGTACTGGATTTTGTTGTATTCCACTGAAGAGCATTGGACTTTATTCTATCAGGCAATACAATTACTTGTGGATAAATTTTATCCTTTGAGGCTTGTTTTTCAAGTTCTTTTAGGGAAGATTGAGTGGAGCTTTTTTTCCCTAGGGTTAATTTTGCCCTAATTCTATGATGTGACCCTTAGGTCACCTCTATTGAATGTTCTGAATTATTCAAGGAGGCTTCTTTACCCTTGCTAGTGAGAATTTCAACAATTCCTGGCCATGTGTAAACTGAAAATTATTCATTCCTCAGCTCCCTGGAAATTGTTCTTTATTTAGAAGTGTTTCTTGCTTTGCCTCTTGGGGTTTCACTCTATGCATACAAAAGTTGGTATTAAACTAAAGATTTAAGAAGACTCTTCTGCATATTTTTGAAGGCCTTTCATTGCATAGCTTCCTCCTACAAAAGCCTTGCATATTCTAGCTGCCTTTTCACTCAGAAAGGCCTCCAGGCTCCATCCAGATATCCCATCACTATGCTACAGTCTAGAAATTTTCTCTAGACAGAAACCCAGGGTGACTGTAGGTCTCTTTTTATGTTGTTTTTTCCTTTCTTCCAGGGATCACAGTGCTGGGCTGTCTGTTGTCAAAAGTATGAAAGTAGCTATTTGCTATATTTTGTTCAGTTTTCTAGTTGTTTGTGGCAGGAGGTTAATTCAAAACCCTGTTACTCCTGTATGGCTGGAAACTCATGTCTCCTAAATCTAAATTGAACTCTTGTTTTATAAACACTTTTTTTTCAGCATGGCAGAGCACCATGTCTAGAATGTCAACAAAATGGATTTCTTGTTTTGTTTTCCCTGAGAGAACAGAAAGCTATAAACATGGTAAACTCCAATACTATACCTCCAATTTCCTGAAATGTAACTCTTGGAGCCCATAGGAAAAGTATAGAGTGACCTAGGTAATTGTCAAGGTATGTAAGCAAAGAGACCCAACTTCTAAGTCAACAAACTTATTTATCCCTGAAGCATTACACTAAGCCATAGTAAAAATATTCTAGGTTTTATAAATATTTATGTTGAAGTCCTGTAGAAATTAAAATATTGGGCTGTCAGAAAAGTCATGATGCATGTTTGCAACAGATGGCACTAGTTCATTTTTGGAAGTAGTAGAGTCATTCGCATCTATGTTATTGCTATGTCATATGACAGCTGTCATTCCTAGCTTCATCCTAAAAAAAATTGAACAATTTGGTTGAGTTTTGGAGATTTTACAACAAGTTGAAAATGAAAGACAAAACTGTGCATTTTTGCCATATTTTACTGTTTTACTTCCATAAAGAGAAGAATGCCCATCAAGCTTGTGAAAAGTTGCCTAAAGTTTACAGTGACAATGCTCTAAAAGAACGTCAGTGCCAACGATGGTTCACAAAATTCCACGCTGGTGATTTTGATCTCAACGACGCTCCTCAGTCAGGGAGGCCCACCAAGGTTGATGACGACAAAATAAAGGCATTGATCAAGTCAAATCCACATTATTACACAACACAGAAGATTGCAGGAACATTGAACATCCATCATTCAAACGTTCATTACCTGAAGAAGCTGGGATATGTAAGCAAGCTCGATATTTGTGTTCTGCATGAACTCAAAGAAGTTCATTTGATGGCACATATAAACATCTGCAATATGCTCATTAAACATGAGGAAAACAATCCTTTTATGAAGCGATTGATAACTGGTGATGAGAAATGGATTGTTTGCAACAATGTGGTGCGCAAACAGTCTTGGTCCCAACATGATGATTCGCCTCAAATGACATCTAAAGCAGACATTCATCAGATAAAGGTTATGCTCTCAGTGTGGTGGGATTTTAAAGGTGTCATGTTTTTTTAGCTCCTACCAAGGAACCAAACAATCAATTTAAATGTGTACTGTTGGCAATTGGACAGTTTGAATGAATCCATCATCCAGAAACTTCCAGAGCTTGTTAATTGTAAAGGAGTTGTATTTCATCATGACAACGTGAGACCACACACAAGTTTGATCACCCATCAAAAATGATTGGAACTTGGATGGGATGTGTTGCCACACCCACCAAACTCGCCTGACCTTGTGCTGTCAGACTTCCACTTGTTTCACTGTCTTCAAAACTCTTTGCTTGGTATAACGTTCAATTCAGATGAGGCTGTAAATCAGCACCTTGTTCAGTTTTTTGCAAATAAAGACAGGTCCTTCTACGAATGAGGAATTATGAAGCTCACTGAAAGATGACAAAAGGTTATTGAACAAAACGGGCAAGATATTATTGATTGATCTCTGTTCTTTATATAAATAAATGACCTTTGAAAAACATAGACAAAATACGTCATGACTTTTCCGACAACCCAATACATTATCAAGGAAGTGGCATGAACTTAAATCTAGAAAAACAGCACTGCTTTTACTATACATGATATTTCTTGATAAGCCAATGGTTTGAATTCTTACACTGGAAGACCAGGCATTTCCTTGTGCTAATCACAACAATAATCACCTGAGAAATTGTCATAAAAGGGCTGAAATATAAACTGTAGTTTGTGGTAACTGCTGTATTCTAGTGCGTAGAAGTGTCTCAGGTGCATTATAAGCTGGCTAATAGATATTGATTGGAATGACTGGATGAATGAAAGACGACAAGAAAGGATGAGGTGCTGTGACATAGTAAAGATCTTCCCTTAGAGGGAAGGCATTACTCATTACTTTCTTGAAGTCATGAGTTTTGAGAAAGTGTCCAAGGTTGTGAAGTATTGGTTTTAACATTGTACAGATGGACTGATGGGCTTCTCACAAAGAATTCTGGAGATTCTGATGATAACAACTACAAAAACAACACAAAAATAATAACAGAACAATGCAATAATGATGTAATAATGAATGATAACAAATGATGAATTATTCACTGTGTGCTTTCTATTCACCAAATACTGCTGTAAATCACCAGTCTGGTTCCAGTGCCCACAGTTTTAACCATAAGGCTATACTGGCTTTCTGTGTGTGGGACTAAACATAGATGAGCCCACCAACATGGAAAGTATCTCCTCTGAGAGTTGATTTATAAAACCAACAACAAATGGATCATATGAAAAAGTATAAAGGTCATCCCCAAGAGGACATCTCTAGTGCCAGCAATACTTTGACAGAGTCAGATTGGTGTGTTAACATATCTCTAAAGAAGAGCAGAAAAATCTGAAAGGGAGGATGCTTATCAACCAGGAAAGCACTGAAAAACTAAATTTGGTATGGAGAGTAGAAGAGAAGATGCCAAAAGTTCAAGATGCTATTCTCAGTGGTGGGTGCACTTTTTTTGCTATGGAGGTATATGCCTCATAATTTCTTAGGCTAAATCACTAAAAATGAAGTCCTATATTTCTATTGCAGTAAGGTCATGCACAGCGAGCAACTTTCTTGTTACAGTTTACCTTCAATGTAGTTGCCTCTGTGGAGAGAAGATGTTGGACAGGGGATGTAAGCATATACTGCAACAGAAATTAAAATTTTTGCATCCTAATTTAGATAGCTGAAGACTCCAAAAATTTAGTTATTTTCAATCTTCACTATCCAAAACAATGAACTCCAGTAAAATGACAGAATGGAATCACTAGTTCATCATGTGTCAACTTAGAAATTCTGTCTTGGAAAATTGTCTCAGGCTCTCGGGGTGATGTGCTGGATTAAACTGCACACTGATTTTTAAACTGCTATCCTCTGTTGACACCAAAAAGAAAAAGGATTATTTGGTCGTTACATTGTCTGTCTAGTAAAGTCATATAATTTTGAAGATTTGAGTTGATATTCAGAATTATAACCATTAGACTAACATTTACTGAGTATTTACCATGAGCCAGACATGATGCTAAGAGCTTCACATTCTTTTTATCTTATTGAAATCCTGTGATGTAGGTCCCATTATTAGTCTCACACTATAGAAGAGAAAATTGAGGCTGAGTGAGGTTTTATACCTTGCCTGAGATCACAGAGCTAGTCAGGGGACGTGAACTCCAGTTACTTCCAAAGGCTATGGAGGCTGTCTTCACTCTACTATGCCATCTTCCAATATACCCTTTTAGACTACAGATAGTACAGAATCCAAATCTAAACACATAGCCAACATATTCACTTTCCGTTGTTTTCTAATCTTACATTTTTTTGACTGATGTTACATATGTCCAATACTACCAGGTTTGGAAATAGAAGAAAACATTATCTTCTATGCTCTGTTATTCAAAATGTAGCAACAACCAATTTCACATCCATACTTTGTAGTCAGTTCCAGTCAGTCCCAGAGTTCCATTCAGTATTGGAAGTTCAGTGGTGGTCTACCTCTATTCTATTTATTTCCCTGCACATATTGTGAAGAATGATAAATTATCTCCCTGTCACTTTATTTTTTCCTGTGATTTATGTTGTGGAGAAGAACAAAGAGTTAAAGTTCTCAAACTCAAAGTAGAATTTACCGGAAACAAGGATATGTGTAATAATTTCCAAATTGTATTTACGGATACCATTTTATTCTATTGATTGAAAACTGTACTCAGCAAAGGGAATCATACAAAGAAGATAAGGGAGAATGAAAAATTGAAACAAAGGATTGATGGAAGTTTCCTAACAGCAAAAAATGAGAAGGCTGTGCCATCCCAGGGGAAGTGGGGGTGGACCTGATGCCTGAAACAGAGAGATGTGATGGAGTCAACTGCAGCGAATCCCGTAATTACTAAATGAGACTGTTCCATTTCTGGATAATGCATGCTGCATTTTGATCTTGATTTAAAATCCAATTAGTTCAGGATCATCGTTCCTGTTAGTTCTCGCTTCTCTCTGGTGGCTTTGAGAGGAGAGCAATAGATTAGTTATTTTTGTGTTTGTTCTTTGTAGGCTGTCTTTGAAGAGATGGCTTTTTAAATCTATGACAACAGGTGTCCTCACTCCCACTCTTACATATTTTACTGATTACTCTCTCAGTTTATCCTCAAAAATTCTCTCAAGTCATAGCAACCAATGAAATGCTACATTGATGCACATTTGGCTTTTTCCAATAAATAATCACAGCCAGCCATGACCCACTTGTCTTTGAAATCACTACTTCCTTTGAAATTTTTTTTTTATGTTTTATTTCCTATGTTGAGAGTTTGCCTTTATAGATTGGTGTTATTCTCTATCCTCCTGTTTCTATTTATTGAAATCATTAGGCAGATCTTATATTATGAAGAAAAGGCCCCTCAGAGGAAAAGAACAGATTTTAGGTTTGTCAATTGTGAGCGATGAAGACTTCTGGAAAATGAACATTTGATGGTTTTCTGGTGAGAACGGAAAGGAAACTTCAGGCAGCCTATTGAAACGGCTTCAGTTTGTTCACATGACTATACCAGTAAGTAACATTGAAGACAGTATGAAATAGCTTCAGTGGAAGGACTTTAGGATTGATACATTTGAATGATAATTTCATGATTATGAAACTATTCTGAATATAGTTTTGCTTTTTTGTTGAATACCTAAAGAAAAACTTCTGGAATGGTGGTATAATATATATTATAAATACATGTTTCTCATAGTGAAGCATGAAGAGTTACAGTCTACAACAATATTATATCACAAGAAAGAAAACAGGCACTGTTTTCCTCCATGGGCTTGCCGAAGAAAATGTGAAACATTGATTGAGAGCTACTTGTTAATTCACACTAGGGAACCATGTAGATTACTTAATTTTGAAAATTATAATGTAAACAAAACCAATGCCATAAAGGAGTTCAAGGGCCCTACATCAAAATAATATTTTGTTCATTTTCTTTGACAAGTGTAGTTCATATACTCGAGTGTTACTTACGATTATATTGCATTTGAATTAACATAGTACATTTCATCAAAATAATGAAATCTTAGTGATAGAATAACTTATAGGGAAAGTTCATCACATTTTTGTGATACAGATATTTTAAACAATTTATATGCATTTATGGGTGCATTAATTTTACCCCATCTGTCCTTCTTGTGCTCGGTCTCTCCATCTCTCCGCAACTCTCTCACACACAGAGGAATAAAAGTAAGTTTAACAATTTTTATGCCGTTTCATAAGCTCATAGATTATGATTATTATTAAAAATGATTGTATAGTTGATAATTCATACATTTCCATATCCTTAGTCTGCATTCTTCATATTTTCAAAAGCAGGTACTATATCTATGGTTGTGTTGCAGATGGCATATTGTGACCAATTATTTAAAAAATTAAATCTATTAAAACTATGAGCCTAGTAAATTGTATAGTCTAAAATTATGCATCAAACAAGAAATCGGGAGATAAGGATATTAACATATGGATATCAAGGAAAGCAGAGATGTAAAGGTTTACATTTTAAAAATTCCATTTATATTAAGCTTACACTCCATAGAACTGATTAATTTTGCATCTAGGTTCAGCTTTTTTTTTATGTATTTTGTGCACCTTCAGAGAAAGTATATAGAAATAACTTGTTATTGTTATTTTTTAAATTATTATTATCTGAACTTTATCCTAGTTACCAAAATACTAGAATAGATAGAATCAAAATTAGGTGAAAAAGTGGAAGTGATCATAAATTATCTAGAAGCAATTATAAATTATGTATATCTATATAGAGCACAATACAGATTTATGCATATCTAGTTATGGTATGACATATCATGACATTTATTTTAAAGAGGGATTTCTGAAATAAATTATATCAGTAATACTTAATTCTTTTTTGTGAATTGATTTAGTTCATACTCTAAATGATTTATAGGTTACCTATCTTTAAAATATTTTACTTTAGTTTATTAACTATGAAGTTATATAACAGTGTCCCACAAATTAAAACTCAGCATTCAATGAAATTGTTACTTTTAAGCAAGAATATTTAATACATTATTTCTTTTGTAGGGCATGATGACATTAAAATTTTTGAAAAATTTTTTGTGTCTGGCTGAAGTAATTGAATCAACTTAGGCCTTGAGAGCAAGAGCCAGTTAGTATGACAGGAACCAGCAAAACTCCTCATAAGGACTACGGACGAAAGCTCAAAACTCATGCCTTCAGGAGAGAGGGTCCAGAGCACGATTTAAGCCTCAAAATACACTAACATTTTATTTAAATATTCTCTTCATGTACTAAGAAGAAAAATATCAAAATCAATTCATCCAGGTAATTATAAGACTACCAACGCTTCCATTGAATTTTGAATTACAAAAGGAATTGAATATCAAAATATAGTCCATTTCCTAAAAGTAAAAAAAAAACACCTTTAGAAGTAAACAAGCAGTTTTCCTCTAGTATCAGTGACGGTAAAATCACTGAAGAAGCCCAATTCTAAGGCGTATGATTTTAGGCATAGTTCTAGCTGCGAAAACACCATAATTAACAGAGGACATATTAACTCAATTGCTATATTATGCAATATTGTCTATTTTAGATAACATTATAAAGGCGTGGGTTGAGCCCATGGAGCTATGTGGTAGCATCTGCCACATAACTGAGTAGTTATAGTTCTTAATATACATACAATTAATGCATTATTTTATTATTTACTATTACTTTATTTCCTATTAGGGATTAGCAAGGAGCAACTTATTCACTTACAAATGATTTCACGCAGCTTTTAAGGAAAATATCTATTATATGGCAAATAAAAAAGGAAAAAAATGTGTTTTTCTCTTACAATTGCTTATCAAATCCTTTTTCTCTAGTGTACAGAGGATGACCTAGAATAATTCTCAGATCCCTTACCAAGATTCTTTACTTCTAAAGAAATAAAGCAGATTTCATGCATTACCAGCCCATCTCTGCTCTATTAGGAAGCAAATGAGTAGATGCTCTGGGTTACTTTATCCATAACGAATGCATGGATATTGCCAGCTTCTCCCAGAGTCACTAAAGAGAAGAGATGGCTCTGAAAAGAAAAGTGCTAGTCCCTTGGGATTGGAATCCTTGTACCTGTCAGAAAGTTAAATGTGTCTCAGCTGAAGGCAGCTGTTCACTTAGACTTTCAAAAATGAAAACCCTTTTGATGGATTTAAAAAAATTACACACACACACACATTGCAAAATGTCAAGGGTGTGTGCAAATCAAGGACACATATAGGGCTTGCTGTAGCAAAAATGAAAAATAGTTATAAAGAAATTAGATTTCCTGCCAGCATTGGCATGTTATTCCAGCTACATTAGTCTGGCCAAGCTCAATATTCCCACATCGGCTTTGGCTGAAGACCTTGCTGCTACTGTGGGAGATGTGATGGGTGTGAATAGATAGAAACTTCTAGATAACTAGAGTAAGTGGCAGGCTCTTGGATTCAGGACATTGATGATTTTAACATATCACAGTGTGACATGTGTGTAGTATAATATATTCTTCAATCCTGCCATGATTCAAAGAGTCCAGCCAGAGCTTGAAAGTTACCTAGGGCCAGTTTCTGCTTTACTAAGAGCCACTCCCTTTACTAAAAGCCAGTCGTCCTTTGGAAAAGATATGAAAGCATATTTTATTTTCGTAGTTTTCTATGGCTTAGCAAGACTGCCTATCACTTTAATTTTCAGAATTGCAGGGTGGGAATGAGTTCGTTGAGACTTTTGGGAAGGAACCTCAATGATACACTGACCATTCCAAGATTCAAAGTTAGGACAAAGTCCTTGGTTACCCAGAGTGACCCTGGCTAAGATCTATTGGCACGAAGTGGCACCAAGGGTTAAAAAGTGCTCTCCACAAGAGGGCTGATGACTCAAGTTCAACACACAGCCATATGCATTCATGGGTGACAGTAAATTCTGCAGACCCACTGTGGTGTGATGCATGCATTGGAAAACAATGAATATTATGCATGAGGAGAATGACAACATTAGAGTTCATATTTGTGGCACAACTGCGATTGAGGGCATGAGGTCTAGATCAGCAAGGGGATCAATCACAGCAGTTGTGAGATGACAAGCAAATCTTCAGTAATCAATTTTCTGTATTTGTTAAAGAGGATTATTTTCCTTATAGCGTAGATAATTTTCTTATAGGGTCTATGTAAGCAATTGATGATATATATTAAGTGACTCGCACAGTGCCTGGCACTTATTATGTGCATACTAAATAGTTTCTAAAAATAAGTACTGGTTGTTATCGGATATTATGAAGAAGCAGCTTATTGGGATGAAAAGTGCCCATTTTTCAGGACCAGAAGCCGTGGGTACAAGTTCAGGCTGTCAGTGAATTTAGGCAGTGCTTAATAGATATCTAGTGTTTTATAGTACAGAAAACGATGTAGAAACAGCATGCCATTTAATTGCTCTCTCCACCTTGGCTTTCTCACCTGTGACACTGGAGAAACATGAGCACCTACCCCACCAATTTTACGTGGCTGTGATTATGAAATGCAGTAATAACTCTGTGAGCCCCACGTAAGTAGCTGTGAGCCATGTACATGTTAATTATTATATTATCCATGTCACTGTCAGGAGGTGGAACTGAGCTAAGGTCCATGGGACCATACAAATTAAGTGGACATTCTGAGGATCCCAATACACAAATGAGATCAAATGAAATTAAGTGATAAACTGGAATGTTGACTTTTTCAAATAGCGGTAGGTGATTGTATCTAAGTGAATTAATTTGTATTTACTAAGCATTTAAAGGAATTACATGTATTTAATAGGCATGTATGATAAACCTTGAACAAGACAATAAGCTTTACATAAGGGAGCAGAGGCTGGGTCTGTCTTTGTTTCCCATTCTATCCCAGGGTCTAGCGTGAATGAATGAACAGCATTGTGTTTGCTGTGTTGAGGGATGTGCTGAAATGCAAGACACAGTCCCTCCACTACCTGTTTCCCTTCCTCAAACATTTGTTGAGAAACTATTATATGACAGGCATTCTTAGACTAGAGAAATACGCAAACAAAAAGTAGACCATTGCATTGACAAGCTAACAGCTCAGAGAGAGGTTTCCATGTACAAAGATGAGATGAATATGATACAATGTGACAAGTGATATAACAAAGCAGGAACAAGTGCTGTGGGAGACTGGTAGATAGAACTCTTCACTCTGCCTAGATGAGATGAGTTACTTCTACATAAAACATCTGGAGAACAACACAAGGCTGTGTGTACTCAAATTATAGAATCAATGTTGCGAGAATGCAGAGATTATAAACCTATTTCCATTATAAATTAAGAGTATACTACATGGTATTAGTAGCTAATAGGAAAAGTTATCTTAGATCTGGTCTCTGAAAGAATGAAAAACAAATACGAAATCTCTTTAAGGAAATATTTTTCTGTGTTAGAGTCATTTGGAGTCAGGCCCCTGGTCCCAAGTTGGTGCTCAACTGACCCCCAAATTAGAGAGTGCCTGAAACAAATTTTTTCACTCATACCAACCGTTCTGAGCATTCACACATTGTTAGTAGTTTTAGATCCTTTGTGATACTATTCTAGGCCATGAAAATGGAAGAACAAGATCTACATGCTCCCTAAATAACAATCCCAACTTTCTGAATACTGGAGGCTTTCAACCAGTATGGAAGATTTTGGCTCCTCTTCCAACAAGTGAGATACCTGAAGGCATTTTTTAGCACCTGTCTCACAGCCTTCTTCTCTGCCTCTACACTTCTCTTTATTCTCCTTGACTTTAGTGTCCCTTCTTGCTTAAATTCCCCCTCTCCTCTGCCCCCTCTCAGCTGCCTACTCCCTTGCTCATATCCTAAATGATATACTACCATCAAAGCTATGATGCAATTTAAATCCAGATTTTGGACATCCCACTCCTTGAAAACTGGGCATCACCTTCGATTACCTCCACACTTCAACCTTCCTGTTACCTCCTTAAGCCATCCTCAAGTCCTGTGGGTGTTATGTCAAAAATACAAATACATTTGCATCCATCCATTCTCCTCCCCCCCCCCGCCGCCCCACATCAGTCACTTAGATACTATTACTCTTGTAACTATAGTTTAACAAACCAGTAACAATCCTAATAAAAATACTAACACAGTTAAACAGACATGCTAAATTTCCTATTAAAGAAAGATTAGAGTAAGCATAAGATTTATTTACCTTAAAAACGGGAACGTAGCTTAAAAGGAAATGTAAATAAAGCTCAAACTGCCCAACTGACAGAGAGAAAGTCAGTACTCTGAACAAATGCAATGTCCACAGCCCCCTTTTTATGATCACACATGAGCTAATTTGTGTTACAAAAGCATGTTTAGAGCAAATGATACTTCTTTCTGTAAACTCTTTAAAAGCAAATATTCTTCAAAAGTAAATCTCAAATTTGTCAAGAAATTTAAATCATTTGGATTATTGATTAATATGAATGAATTCATATGTCATGAAAAGTCAGATAATTTGAACTTTAGTTTTTGTTGTGCCGTGCAAGAACCATGTGCCCTTGAGTTAGTCGCTTGGCTTTGTGGTAGCTCTTTTATATGAAAGAGGAAACAGTTGTACCTGACCTGCCTTCGCCACAGGATTGCTTGATAAAACAAGTTATAATGAGTATAAATGAGATTATGTAACAAGCATAATGAGTATAACACGGCTTTGGCCACTAAACAATGCTATATTAATGTAAAATGTTTAGATTATTAACAGGAAAAAACTCATTACTGGCAATTGCTAAACCTTGTCTTTGCTTATTGGAGAGAAATGATACAAAGCACATCACCTTCAGGGTGCATATCTGTGAAACTTGACACAGAGCCACCATCCAAACTCCCAAGGAATGAAGACCAAGCTTTTCATAAGAACGCAAGCTGATCATTGCAGGAGCAAAGGGGAAAATATTGCAACATGATAAAGGTTCGGCAGCTTGGAAACTGAGTCACATTCCCACTGCCAGGACATTCCATCCCGGGGCTTTTGTGACAGTGGCATAGACTGGGAGGCTCTTCTCTGAGCATCGTATTTTCTCAAGCCAGCCACAAGAATACACTGCATAGGGGCTCCCACGGCCACAAGAAATACATATTTGGTGATAATGGTCCAGTCATGTCCTTCTTTGCAAGGTATTGAAGATAGCATTATAGAGAGTCATAATGCAATTCCGTCTTTTAGGCCAAAGTTTATATTGTAAATATATCAATATCCTCTCTATCTGTATTTTTAATTGTTAAAAGGCAGGGCATAAAGTAAGGCTGAGATTCAATATGTAAAAGGAAGATTTAGGCACTTTGGGTGAGGTTTGTTCCAATGGATGAGTAGGTTAAAACTGAATATAGAATAACGGAAAAACTTCCATAGATTATACGTCTCAGAGGCAAGCACTGAAAAAAAATGACTGCAGATGATGGATTTAAAAATGGACTCAATTACCCAGCGATTTGATGTCCTTGAAATAAAAATCAGAGGGATGGATAAAGAAATACAGTTATTGGAGGAATTCAATTTGGTGTTTAAACTGGGTTTGAAAACCTCAGAGGAGCAGATTGCAGTTATAATTATGGATAATGTTTCACTTCGTTTTTAAAATGAGTCATTGGAAAGATAGTGGGGGGAAAAAGAAACACTGTGTCTGCTTGGTCCTCTCATCGGTGTGGGAATCAGAACCTTGAATAAGAGGCTAGGAATATTTTAACATGCCTTTTGGCTTCATTCATTTAATTTTTAATCACTCACGCAATATATAAATAATTAGTGAATGCCTTGTAGGTGCAAGGCTAGGATGGTGATTGGTGTATAGACACAATATAAAAGCAGAAATCAAAGCCCCAAACTGAGAACAAGCATATAGAAGGCCCATCCATATAAGCAGAATCTATTTTTTCATATGTTTTTTAAAAATTTATTTTCTTCCCACAAATTTGACACCCCTTTCCTTGCCTCCCCACCTCCAAATGATTACCATGGTGAAGGGGCGCCCCAGTGGAGGAAGCCGCCTTCCCACCGGTGACCCCAACCCCGCCAGCCATGTTCCTCAGAAGAACCCACCCCACCGGTGACCCCCTTCCAGCTAGTCTCATTTTCCATTCAGGACCCGGGAAGGTGTGGGGAGCCCTGGGCTACTCACACAGCATCTGCCATCTCCCCAGAGCCACTAAAGCAGTGACTACATTTTATTTAACAAACACTCACTCATAGAGCACTGACTCTGTGCCAGGCACTGTTCCCGTCTGATCCTCATAACAACCCGGTGAGGTAGGTACCATTATTAGCCACTCTCACGGATGGGGAAACTGAGGCATGAGATGGTTAAGCAGTAACGCAAGGTCACAGAGGCTAGGATTTGAACCCTGGCTGTCGGTTCCAGCCTGTGCCCTTGGCCTCCACCCTGGTTGCTCACTTCAGAGAGGTGGTGCGATCTATCTAACAGCTCTGAGGGGGACCCACGTGGACTCCTGGTGACAGCCCATCCCTTCCTCCCAGTTTCTCAGGACCCATATGTTCAAAGCCAATCAGCAGAGCCTCCCTGCCCTGATTTTCGACTCTGCTCACCCCTACTTACCCCCCTCCCATTCTCAGGTGACCATATTACTCGTTGTTCAAACAGGAACACTTAAAGAGTGAGAAGGGCAACTCTGACTTTCACCGAGACCACAGCTGTGGGCTGGAGCTGTCCAAGCAAAGCAAGACACACCCTATTTCTACCACTTTACGACAACACGGAGTACTAGTGTGGGATTCTCTACCAGGCTTCTCCCCACAGCCGTGGCAGGACAGGCTCACCTGAGTGGCTGGGGCACCCTTAATACTCCCTCCCCTATTTGGGGCCTCGGGGCCTCCTGACCCAGTCTGTCTGTCCTGTCCTTTCCCAAATAAAGGTTTATTTCACAGCCAGAAGCACTGAAGGATCGATCAAAGGTGAGAGAGGAGGTAAAAAGGCTCTACAAAGCAGAAAGCTTTGGAGGCAGAGGGAAAAGTGAAGCTTTTGGACCTGACAAACGTGAGTTCAAATGCCACTCTGTCCCTGTATACAGTGTGGCCTTGAGCAAGATGCTTCTCTGAGCCTCAGTTTCCCATCTGTAAGTGGGGTCAATAGTGCTAATCCACAGAGCGGCTGTGAAGAACAGTGATGTGTATAAAGGGAATGTCAATAAACCTTGTTAGTACTCTGAGATTTGCCTCACTTGTGGATTCTTTTTCTTCTTGTTAATTTGAAATGAGTCAGGGTGTGTTCCTAGATGTTACCTTTCTCATATATATATTGGGCACATGTTTTGCTGATTCACAATTTAAATTTTACTTGGTTTGATGTTTTACTATGTAGAAAATTTTAATTATGTGATTAAATTTATATGTTCTTTTGCTTTATGAATTCTGGTTGCTTTCAGGCTCCAGAAACATGATGAAATTTCCCCATAATTTTTTCTAGTGCCTTTATACTAACTTTTTTTTTGCTTAATATTTTATTTTAACAGGTTTATTGAGGCATAACTGACATATGAAAAACTGCACTTATTTGAAGTGTGCAATTTGATAAATTGACATATGTATACACCTGTTAAATTATCACCACCATCAAGATGGTGGATATATGCATCTCTCTGAAAAGTTTCTTCTTGTCCCTTTTTATTCCTCCTTCCTGCCCTGCCCCCATCTAATCATCCCCAGGCAATCACTGTTGCATCACTTTAGCTTGGTTTTTCATTTTCTAGAATTTTATAGAAATGGAATCATATAGCATATACTTTTTGTCTGGCTTCTTTCACGCAACATAATTATATTGTGATTCATTCATGTGGCTGTGTTTATCAATAGTTCATTCCTTTTTATTGTTGAACGGCATTCCATTGTATGAATATACAGCAATTTGTCTGTTTACCTGCAGATGGACATTCAAGTTCTTTTCAAGTTACTGGCTATAACAAATAAAGCTCTAAACATTTGTGTACGCGTGTTTGTATGGACATATGCTTTCGTTTCTCTTTGTTAAACTCCTACCAGCGGAGCAGCTCAGTTTGGTAGGTGTATGCTAACTGTTTTTGTGGAATTGTCAGACTGTTTTCCAAAGTGGTTTCTCCTGTTTATATTCCTATCAACAACATATGACAGCTCCAGTCGTCCACATTCTCACCCTTAATTGGTGTGGTCAGTTTTTAAAATTTTTCCCTTTCTAATAGGTGTATAACGTATCTCATTATAGATTTTTTAAAAAGATTTTTATTGGGGAATTGGGGGAGGGGAACAGTGCTGGGGAATTGGGGGGAGGGGAACAGACAAGTTGCTGTCCTTTTGTTCTTCAGTCTAGTTGTGGAGGACGTTGCTTCACTGGCCCAAGTTGGCACCATCATTGCCCTCTTCCCGGGCGAGGCAGATCAGTCGCCAGCTTCTGGACAGCTGCTCACAGAGGCTGCTGGCTACATATGGTAGCCCATGGCAACCCACTGCCACAGGGGCTGCAGCCTACGCTGGGTCGCACGCGACTCACGGCAGCCCAGCTCCAGATTGAGCTGTTGTTCAGCATCTTAGCTGTAGAGGGCAGTGTCACTGGCCCTCATATGTGGGATCCAAACTGGGGCCCTCTCGCATCCCAAGCCAGTTCTTAACCATCACGCCACATGGCGGGCCCTCATTATAGTTTTATTTTGCATTTCCCTAATGACCAATGATACTGAGCAATTTTTCATGTGTTTGCCACCTTTTTAACTTCAGTAAAGGTTAGTCCAAATTTTTTGCATATTTTTTATTGGGATGTTTTCTTATTATTGAGTTTTGCAAGTTTTCTATATATCTTGTATATGACTTTATCAGATATATGCTTTGAAAATACCTTCTTTTACTCTGTTTTTTTAAATTTTGGTGAAGTCCAATGTGCCAATTGTTTAAGGATCATACTTTTGGTGTTCTAGCTAAGAAATATTTGCCTAACCCAAGGTCACAAAGATTTTCATCCCCTGTTTTAGTGTAGTTTTAGGTTTCATATTTAGGCCTATGATTCATTTCGAGTTAATTTTTATATATGGATTGAAGTTTGTGCTATATATATATATATATATATATATATATATATATATATATATATTCAGTTATTCCAGCACCTTTTTTGAAAAGGCTATTCTTTCTCCACAGAACTATTTTTGCTCCTTTATCAAAAATGAGTTGCCATTTTTGCATGGGTCTATTTTTAGAGTCCCTGCATTTTTCCACCTTGTCTGTATTATAATAAGTCTTGTGACGAGCAATGTAAGTTCTTTAACTTTGCTCATCTTTTTCAAAGTGGCGCATATATTCTGGATCCTTTGTATTACCATATGAATTTTAGAAGTAGCCTGCCAATGTCTGCAAAAAGCTACAGAGATTCTGATAGGGCTTGCATCGAATCTAATAGATCAACCTGGGGTGAACTGATATCTTTATTACATTGAGTTTTACCAATCAGGATAATTCAGGAAGACTTAATAAAAGGTTAACTTTACAAGTGTGGATCAGGGTGCATAGAAGCCACAGGAATAGAGCAGTCCTTGGGCTGTTACCCCTTACACTTGAAGTTGCAAAGAGGAGTGTTTAATGAAACTGAAAGGGACAGTAATGTAGAGAGGGCTGCCTTGGTAGAAGCTGAGATATTTGAGGCGGTTGAGGATTTAAATGTCCTATCCTCACTTTTCTTCCTCCCTCTGTTCTCCTCCTGGGGTTCCGTAAGGGCTGAACCCAAGGAGGCTGGAAGAGCGACCAGCTAAGGTCATCTATTAGAACGATCATTTGTGCCTGTTCTCCTGACTGCCTTACAGAAGTTCTGTGGTCAAACCACCTTTACATTTCTGGGATGGACTCAACTTGATCATATTTTACCATTTTTATGTGTCCAGTATTTAGAATTTTAGCACCATTACCCATAAATACTATTTACTAGTATTCTATAGTTTTTCTTTTTCATACTCTGCTAGATTTTGACATTGACTTTGGAAGACTGGAAATTTTCCTCTTCTCTGTATGATCCAAAATTTCAAAATAACCTACATGTTCTTTGTAGGTTTGGAAGAACTGATGAATTAGTTTGTGAAACTGTCTGAGGTATATGCTTTTGGTGGTGTGAGAGTGACTTGTGATTTTTCGTGTTTCTTCTGTTATAACTGGTTTGTTTAATATGCTGTTACTTTTTTTAATTTATATGTTCATAGAAAATCATCCATTTTGCATAGAGTAAAATTTATATTTTGAGTATATTTTATCTTATGTTAATTTCCTTACTTTTAATTTAAATTGTCTTTTGTGCCTGAATTTATAATCGTATTTATAATTTTTAACTTGCTACCTCCCAATCATACTTTTAATTTAGTGTATTTATGGCTCCTCATATGTTTGTTTCTTTCTGTTACCAGATTATTCCAAATTTCTTCCTTTTAAATGTCTCTTGCATCTTTTCTGGTATAACTGAATAGTAAGCACATTTTTTTAAGTTGAATTTTAAGGCAAATTTTATGACTCCAAAACTTAAATTCTTTTCAGTCCTGGATCGCAAAAAAATTAATATGTAAATATGCTCAAAACTCTAAACTATCTCTTTAAACATTTTCTATTGGGCCTTTATTTGCCAATGGTTCTATTTCAAATATAGAATGGCTTATGAATTTATATGTATGTATATGCGTATACAATATGTATGTCATTAATTCCAAGATAAACTTTTTATAAACATTGCAACCTCTCTAATTGTGAAGCATAGTTTACTTAGTAAATTTTTTTCTTGGCAATGAGTAAAGTAGTGGTATATCTTTCCATTAATAAAACTCTAATTTCAATGAAATATGGCATTAGCACATCAGAGACAGGTAAATCTGAGATATAATCTTATATTAAAATTCAGCTCACTGCCTAAGTAAAAATCATACATTATTCATTATCAGTTTGCCCTGAACATTGGGAACTAACTGTTTTACTGGGAACTTTTACTATATGCAATTATATTTTGAAGATATAATTTAATCAACCTATTTTTGAATTCTTAAAATAAATGAGAAGATAGTATGTCATACTAGAGAGAATACTGTACTGGGAGTAAGGATACATTATTAATATGATTGTGGACAGCTTGTTAATACTATTGGCTCATTTCTTTAAGTGAAAAATTGTGAGATTGGACTAGGTGACTAGATGGTCCTATAGTTCCATGAATTCTAATAGTATATGAATCCATTGGTTCTTAGAAGTGTAGGTTAACTTCATCATTGCTGGTAACAGAGTAGGTTATAGATACATTATGAGAAAGTGAGGTTTCAGGTCTGTGTCTGCTATCTCAGCGCCTCTAGCAAGCAAGGTTTAGAAATTCAGTGAGTGCCAGGGTAAATGGCCTGTGTAAAATAGGTGGAAAACCTTTCTGTGAGCCTAGAGATTCTGAAAAGCAGAGAGAAGCTTCTTCTAAACCTTTATCAGCACATTCTGCTTGGAGCCAAAGTTTGCATAATATGGCACTCAACCCACTCTTTGATCAGTGTTAGCTGTATGACATGTTTGGGTTATCTCACTTTAAACCTTTGTGTGGTTCTTTTTTTTCCTTCCCTAGATCAGAAGTATCAGCATACAAACCTCTTACTTATGGCAATTGAACAAAGTGTAGTGACTCAAGGAAAAAATAAGAATTTCATAAACAGGAGCCAAGTCATAGGTGATTTGGGCACTAAAGCAAACATATGCCAGCAGATCTCTTGGTAAGGGTGACTAAGGCCTTGATTCAGTGGCAAAGCCACCTTCTGCTTGGTCCCCACCCTGCAAACCTTGTGAAACATTTGAATAGCAGGGATTTCCCAAGATTGTCATTAGGAAGTCAGCATTTTCTTTTGAGTTCTGAAAAATTTAGGACTCAGTTTTTTTTCCAAAGGGTTTCACTTTTGAGATTTTTATTTTAGTTTCTCTTTTTTGTTGTTTTTAAGATTTTATTGGGGAATTGGAGGAGGGAACAGCATTGGGGAATGAGGGGAAGGGGAACAGACAAGTTGCTGTCCTTTTGTTCTTCAGTCTAGTTGTGGAGGATGTTGCTTCACTGGCCCATGTTGGTATTGCGATCATTGTGCTCGTCCTGGCGAAGGCAGATTGGTTGCTGGCCATTGGACGGCAGTTCACAGCAGCTCATGCCGGCTGCTGGACACTCACGGTAGCTTACAGCAGCCCACTGCAGCCCCACTGCAGCCCCACTGCAGCCTACACTATCACCGGTGACTCACGGCAGCCCAGTTCCTGGTCAAGGGGTTGTTCACCATCTTAGCTGTAGAGGGCGCAGTGTCACTGGCCCATGTGGGATCCGAACCGGTGGCCCTGCTGCTCAGAGCTCAGGCTCCCAAGCCAACTCTTAACCAATGAGCCACTTGGCCAGCCATATTTTAGTTTTTGATTTGATAAATGATTCTCTTTATTTGTAGTTCCTAGTTGATTCTTTAATCTAAACATAACAATAGAACATTATCATAAGAATATTCATTACATTGAAGAATTTGGTAACAAGGTGGGTCTATTATGGCTCTATTCAAGGGTTTTTGTTTCCTCATTTCAAATCAGTGGCTTTTTATCACACATCTAATTATGTAAGCCACTAGGATAGGTATTTGAGAGAGTGTCATAATGAAGAAGATATCAACACTGCATCTGAGGTGATTAGGAGACAAGTGCCCAAATCAACAGAGCAAGAGGCAGATTAAGAATGGTGCTGTAAGAATAATTCAGCACCTTCCAGGGATCCTGGTTATCTTGTCTGAGGGCAATCTCATTGATCATTTGAAAATGTAGCATTTGTGTGGTACCTATGGTTGACATTGTGGGTGCTCTGCCCAGTTCCCCCAAATTTATGACCATGCTTTCATGCCTCTCCCAGTTTCTGTGTTCTTTGGCTTCTTTGACCTGTGCAAGTTCACAGGACTTATGTTTGCCCCTCCCCTGGCCAATGACTGGTCGAGAGGAAAAGTCCTCAAATCAGGACAAAGTCTGAAGTGTAATTTGAATTCCAGAGCTCCCCTGCGGGATCAGGCCGAGGCTGGGATTTAGTTTCTAAAGCCACAAGCTTGCCTGACTTCATCCCCTTCCCTGTGCTTTCCCAGCCCCTTTGTGGTTTCTCTTGGGAGCAGAGCACTTACTCAATAGATCCCTGGCACTTGAGTCCTTGTTTCAGGTTCTGATCCTGGGCAATCTGAGACTTAAGGCATAAAGCATTTCAGTTATGGATGGGAGAAAGATGTTCTCCAGGGAGAAGAAAGTTGAGGTTTATTTGGAAAGGAGTGCATACTCCAGTTTAGGTTAGGGTGGGGAATATGGGAGAGAAAAATCGAAAGGTCATTTGGGGCTATTATGAGACCCTGAGAGAATCTTGAAAGCCAAACTAGGAGACTGAACAAATATGTTATCAAGTCACCATATTTTCAAGGAAGCCCCATAATACAAAACCCAAGGATACTGGAGCTCTCATGAATTGAAGAGGTAAATGGCCAAAGGTACGATATGAATAAATATACCCCTCACCAAGTTCAGTGAAATAAAGTGGGTGTAAGCCAAGGTCATTAGTTATAAATTACACTTGTTCCTAACAGTGCATGGTTGATTGCAGCCACTCACAACAGTCAAGATGTAGATTTCTTTAAAATGACTCCTCTGAATTGACTTGAGTATGTTATTATCTGTGGCTAGTGACCAAAAGCTGAAATAGTCCTTTTAAGATTTGAACCTGTGATTTTAGGTGTTTTTAAAAGAGAAAATCCTGGAACTCCGTACTTCTCCATTGTTCTGGTATTTCTTTTCCATGACAATGAATCAATCCTTCAGCCATTTCCAGTATCATTACAAATAAAAGCAATTAGCTTCAATTGCATCTTAATTAACTAGATTTGTTATTTTCTATGAGTTTTTAAATTTTAATGGTTATTTTATCATTATGGTTTTCCCTTTCTAACTTGACTTTGAGGCCTTGCATTTGAAAATGGCTTTGATCAAATGCACACTCTACACGTTCTTACAAACATAAAGGGATAATATACATTTCTTTATCAGGGAGATGTCTGTAATTCAAAGTAAACACTAAGAATGTCAAGTTTAGGAAGTGGATGAGAATATAGGTTATATCTTCTAATATTACCACCTTATAAGATAAATGAGCTTACATATTAATAATGACAACTATAACACATTCTGCATACTCAGTAATATTACATAACACCTGAAGTTAGCATTTTAGAAATTAAGCCTCTTAGAATCATTAGAAGTTGATGAGATTAATACAAATTACTTATGAAGCATAATATACATTAGAAGAATACAATATTTACATCTGACAGATTTCCTATGTATTCAACACCTCCTCTTTCAGTTTCAGCATTTCAAAGACTCTCATAGAAAATTTAAAGATCTTGTGACCAGTGATGAACTTCAAATCTTGTACCTGGTACAAGAGTAGGTTTGTTGTAGCTACCACATATTATGATTTATATTAGGAGCGAATTAGGTTTCTAGTGCTTAGAAAATAAATGATTTATTATCCTTTAGTTCTAGCTCAGCTACAAATTCTCCTGGCATCTTTCCCTTTTCCTGATACGGGGGGAGTCACCCATTCTATGTGTTCTTACAAAGATCTGTTCTTACAATTCACACTTAGTATTAATTAAGCATTTATTTGCTTCTGTCCACAATGGGACTATGACTGATTCACTGTTGAATTCCCAGTGACCTGCAAAGTGATTGGAACATGGTAATTGTGCAGTACAATAAATAGAAGTAAATGATATTGTACTGATGTCTCTTGAGTTAAGAATATGATATGTTAGTAGGCACATTATATTATTCCTCAAACAAGAATTATAATTATCGAATTACAAAGTATACAGTTCAGCTCTTCCTAGAATAGTCCATTGACTACATTTCCCACAGGCCTTTGCAATATTTGGGAACAAACCAAATTATTATTAAAAGAGCTAATATTTAAACGGAAGATTCCATTGAATTCCAACCAGATGTTCCCATAGACATCCATACCCTTTTTCATCTGAAAAGTTATTTCCAGAGAAAAGCTATTTTTATTTTTCAGATGCACAAAGATTCAGCTTATAAGTGTGGCCCAGTCTTTGAGGGAATGACAAAGAAATGGACAAGACGAAAGTATCTGACTCTAAAATCGTTGTAAGGTCTTTTTTATAAGGCCTTTTCCATGGACGTTAAGAACCATGAAAAAATCCCCTCTTAACTTCAACTCAACTTTTATCCTTCTTTACCTCCCAGCCACGCTTTTGTCTTATCCTGTCTTCTCATCCTTTCCTCTCATCTCAGAAAAAAAATATGTTTCTTCTCTGAAGGTAGCCTCTCCATTTCCACCTCAATAGCTTAATGTTCATTTTCCTCATACATCATTTCTTTTGCCACTCTTTGTTTCAGGCTTCTTTTAACTCATAAAGTTTTTTATCCCCTCTCTTTTTTGGCCAGTACATTTTTATCTTTGTTCCTATAAGTGAAAATAAAATCCATCAGTTTCTATAAATGCATGAAACACAACTACCCTCATAGTTTTATGTGTGCAAATTAAAATGATACAATTTTATGTGTATCAGATCGCCAAAATGTAAAACTTTGACAACCCATAAATTTGGCAACAAGCATAGGATGGAGGTGGAAATCAGTTCAACCCCTGTGGACAGAAATTTGGAAATATCTATACAAATATCTATACAAATTTAAAACACAATTCCAACTCTAGGAATTTTTCCTACAAAATACATATTATTGGACAAATATTTCATTGTCATGGTTTGCAATAACAAGAAAAAGTTATCAAAAGTTATCATGTTAAGTAATAAGGGATTAACTAAATGTATTATTGTGATACATATAAGAGAATACTATGAAGCTGCTCGGAAAAGTAAGCAGTGATGTGGCATGCTCTCTAAAACGTGTGTAGTTTGGTTTTTTTTAATGAAGATACAAAAATATCTTGTGACACACATGTATCATTTATATATGCATAGACTTGTAAAGAATACATAAAAATGATCAGATATTACTTTTTTAGGAGTAAGACAGGGGTTCTCGAAAGATTTTACTTTTCATAAGCTACCTCTTATCATTATGGTTTATTTATTATTTATTTATTTATTTATTTTTGCTGTGTTATTTTCACAATACTAAAGAAAAATCCCCACATTTATTTATATAGCTATTGGGGAACAGTTTGAATTAAAGCTAAAATCCCATCGTTCAAATTCAGGCTATCACTTTTACTCTTGATATTGGTGGTTCTATTCATTGTGTAAAATAAGAACAACATAAAAATTAAAGGGACATCCTCCAACTCCCCAGTGTGTCTAGATGCCACGACCCAGGAGCCATCACAGTTAATATTTCGGTATCCTTACTTTCAGCTCTCTGTCTAGGTCTCCTCGCTCTTGACCGGGCTTTTCCACCTGCCCTAAGGAAGGTGACGGATGGTGGGAAAGGGCCCTGGCTCTGGAGTCACTCTGGCTGCACACCTGAATAGCATAGCTAACCTCAAGGTGCGTCTGTTTGCTCTTATGTTAAATGGAACCTGTTAAGGTTGCTGTGAAACAGGGAAAATCCATGCAAATCACAATACTGTCTAGGACATAGTAAATGCTCATTAGAGGCTGTTACCCCATATTCAAGCCATTTTTTTCTGTCTTCCCTCTCCTCACTCTGCAATTCCCCAAACACTCTATCATTAACGTGTCTTTCCCTTTGACCTTGCCATGCCATTCATCTACTAGTCTCTCATTTTCCACCTGCTACCATGCCTTGAGTAGTACGTTGCCTTCTATGTTCCTGCCTCCTTTAACCACCACTCTGCCCTTTATCTGTTGCCATCTAGCCTGGGTCTGCATTATTCTACTAAAAGTGCCCCATAAACACTTTCAAAAGGTTCAAAGTCATCACTGGATAAAACAACAATATCTCAGTATTATGCAACCTTTTACAGCATTTCAAGCATTCCTGTTAATTTTGGGGGGGAAATTTTCTCTTCCCTTGGTTTTCCTGCATCCTTCAAATGAGCCTCTCCGCCTCAGTCTTCCACTTGCCTCTAAATGCAGCACTCCGCGTACTTTTTGACTTTTTGTTTCCTCTTTCATGTTTTCTCCATTGGCAAGAGCATTCAGTCTCAAGGCTTTAGCTTTCAAGGCTCTGGGGATTACTCCCAAACCTTTCTTTCCCATCATGCAATTTCTGCAGTTTACATCCCACATTTCCCACTGACTGTTACATTTTTCAGCAGAGACAAAGGGTGTCAACCTTTGACCAAGTGTCGTTGTTCTTCCTAAGACTGCTTCTTCTTCTGGGTTTTCTATTTTTGTAAAGAAAAGCCATCTTCTCTGTCACTTAGGGTTAAATTCATGATCATTCTTGACTACACTTTCCCTTGTAGCCACACCCAACAGGTTGCTAACAACCATCAGTTTTACATTTGAAGTTGGCTCCAAGCCCCTCTCAGTTCTTTCCATGGCCATGCTCTAAAGTTGAGGTCCCTATGACCTCCCCGCCCTCACCCCAACTACTTAAAAAGCCTTTGAATTTGTTTCTATGCTTTTGTTCCCTTCCCCTCTTTAAACTTCTCCAACCACTACTTTTGAACAAATTTCTTATCTTCAAGTTTTGGTCAATATTATTTATTCCAAAATTTGGATGCTTTCTCCACTTCTTATCATCTACTTCCATTAAGGTAGTTTTAGCATAATTACAGTATCAAGACCATGGTCTTTGATGTGAATTTCCGTGGGTTTGAATTCTAGCTCTACCACTGACTAGCTGAGTGAACTTGGGCAAATTACTTAATCTTGCTGTGCCTCAGTCTTAAAATCTGTAAAATGGAGATAATAACGATAACTATCTCGTATATTGAGTATTATAATTTTAATATAGTTTTTCTTTCTTAAAATGTGTATCCATTTTATGGCACCCTCTGTATATAAATACGTCCTATCAAATCCCAGTCTTGCTGAAGGTGCAGTAAAAATGATTATTGTATATAACACTGGAGGATATATAAATTGGTAGGCTTTCCTTGAAGTAATTTATTAACAGATTTTAAAAGTGTAACTTTTTATTTATTTATTCAATAAACATTTATTGATCATCAGGCATTGTTTATAGGTGCTAGGGGCACAGACCAGTCTACAAAATATCAAATCGATATCATGTCAAGGAGTAAGAAATGTTTGAAGAAAAGTATTGCAGAATAAGAGAATAGATAGTATGTTGGAATGCTCCCTGACTCATAGTAGTTGCAGAGTGTCCCATGGGGTTGGTACCATTTGAGAGTAGACTCAAAGGAAGGGAAGAAGTGAGCCCTGGGGCTCTCTGGAAGAAGGATGTTGCAGGCAGGGGGTGAAGCAAGAACAAACACCATGAGTGTGTTTAAGATCAAGAAGCCTATGTATAAGCATGCTGTGCACAGTGGCTGGAGATGAGGCTGGGCAGGTGGCCAGGGCCCAGATGTGGTAGGATCTTGTCCTGGGCTGTGGTAAGGACATTGAGTTTTCCTCTGAGTATAATGAGAAGCCATTGTTTCTGCACAGGAGTAGTATAATGTGATTTCTTTTTAACAGAGTCAGGAGAATAGACTATAGAGGGATCCGGGCAGAGGTGGGTGCAGGGTTAGGGAGACTGCTACCCAATCATATGTCAGGAATCAGAATCCCTTGGAATCTGCATTTTAAACACACTGTTGATTTTCTGGATGATTTATAGAAGGTTTTCAAAAGTGTTTTCCTCTGTTCTGACATTTTTATTTTAATTAAAAACAGGCATATTCCACTGTCCCTTCTGCGCCTTCCTAACACATCTGGAATTGTGCTTTAGAGAACTCTGAGGTTTTTTTTTTTTTTTGATATGTTTTCTAGGAAAAAAATTGCTTGGAAAATCTTTAGCATAAGTCGTGCAATAGGTGATAACATTTCTCACCAGAGTTTTGTGGATGAGGCAGACAAGACTCAAAGAGGTGAAGCGTCTTTTCGAACGTCTCAGAGCTACTGAGGGGACGAAGGGCAACCACAACTACGTGCATCGCTCTCCACGAGCACTTGGAAATCTTCCCTTACGGATGACACTGAACTCCGGAAAGCCGGAACATTTTGGTTTCTCGGTTTGAGTGAGAGAGGAGCCTGGTGTAGGAAGGGAGTAGAAGCTTGATGCAGAAAGATGCATAGCCTGCCACTGGCCAGGCTACTGGTTGGGTGTCTGTTAAGGCCTCTAGCTGCCTCCTTCTGATGACAGAAGCCTATCCTAATAGGGAAATTAACCTAGTTCCTTAGGCAAAACCAAATTTCTCATTTCAGGAAAAAGAGTATCCCAAAGGTTTCTTGGATATCAAATCACTTTGTGAAATAATATTTTGATGAGTTAAGTGAGAACAAATCAGAAACACATGTTTTCAGTTTCCTGGGGAATAATAATTGCTTTAAAATTTACCTAAAGGTGCCAGGTGGAGTTTAGACTTTTATTAAGTCTCAAACATTTGGCAAATAGTTCAAGATGTTGGACCCAATGTGCATCTGGATTCATCTAGTCCTGATATAAATTAGATATCACAAACATGTGTTGAGTTGTGCGGCTTTGATCTCCTTTCAAAAGGGATTGAATTCTCAGGGCCTAACTTGCTCTCACAAATGGAAGTTCAGTGTGTGCCTGGATTTTTCTTCTCTTCACTAATATTTTCCATTAACTCATGGGAACATGGATGACCATTTGGAAAGCCAGTTTGGGAATGTGGCATGACCAAGGAAACTTCATATTTAAAAACTAATAAATAAGATTTTCAATGATAATCCTAAACCCCTGCTCAGGGGTCCTTTTAAATTGGAGGTTAACTTTAGAAAATGCTATCTTTTGAGAAATGATGTATCACACTTTTGTGAACATTCCCACATAGTTAGGATTGATGATGACATGCAGTGATGAAGCTTACAGACATATAAGAAAAATCTTTCTAATCTTATTCATTACAATTAAAAGTAAAGGGAAAAAACCCTCAATGTCATATAGAAACACTTCTTTGGATTTCAGCTCACATTGAAATACTTGGTATAAAGGGCATGAAACCAGCCCTATTCTGACTAATGTTATTCAGTTGAGCAATATTGATAATAGTTTATGGACACTAAATGAGCTTTCTTTAATGTAGTATAACTTATTATCTTATTTTTCCAAGAAATTTAATTTTTTTCTTAGGTAAACATATGTGTGTGTGTACAAATTTTTTTCTTCCCCCATGTGTCCTAAGCACCGTAATAACTCTTCCAATTTGGTGGTTGGGAGAGGCAATGCTATGGAGGGCAGGAGTCACAAGTGTCTGAGCTGGAAGGGTCAAGCTCACACCACAAGATTGAGTTGCTTTTCTTTTCAGATAACATCAGGGAATCATGAAAAATACCCTCCTCTACTGATCCTATAATATTCAGCTATTTCCCCTTTATACATCAGCTGACCCTAGACGTTGTTTGTCTCAATGGCCCCCAATTTCCATTTATGTCAAGGGGAACTTTCAAAGCTGATTAGCTTACTTTTATACATATCTATCCTGGTTTCAAATGCTCACTCCAATTTTTTAGTTCATTTTTCAATATTTTTATATGTTTTCCTTTAAATTGGGATTAAGTATGACAAAGACATAAAACACTGGGGTGCCAAAAAATGTTTACACATGACTTGTATTCATCTTTTGTTATTGGTATATATTATTACAATTTTAATACAGTTTTTTTCCTTTCTTAACATGTGTATACATTTTTTTGGCACCCTCTGTATGTAAGATAAAAAGATAAGCCAATTCAGAGGCTGGTGGAAGGCTTCAAAACTGAATTGTTTAATAATCCTGAGGTGTTTTCAGAATTCTTAAAGTGAGAAATAAAAAATGTCTTGTGAACTGATTAGAAAGAAGTTGGTACAATTTCATTTGATTGATTTTCTTTTTTTTTTAAAGAGGTTTTCTCTGGTGGACACCTGACAAATTACTAGAAACAGAACAATATAAATCTTTGAATTATCTTTATTTTTATTGCAATTGTATTTTGTAAGTATTAATTAATAATCTATTTTGTGTGTGGCACTGAGATATGAGACATATTCATTGCAAATCATTTAGCAATAACCTTAAGCTCATTATTTAACTTCTCTGTGTTCCAGTTTCCTTATTTATAAAGTAGAAATAATAATATAACTATCTGATAAGGCGTGTTCCTGCATGAAAACCACTAAAACTATCCCTAGCACATAGTAGGAGCTCAATGCTTTTATTGTTATTGTTATTATTACTATTATTATTATTTACAGGATCTATAATAGAGACTTGCATGTATAAATAATCAGAGAACACCACAGGCAATATTTGATTACAGTGCAGAACTCTATTCAGTAGCTCAAACCAGGCTCTAACTTCGTGAGAAACCTAGGGGTGGAAGTTCACTGAGGAGGCCTAATAAATTGGTGGCAGCAAAAAGATATTAGATCCAAATGCTTTTAAGACCTGTAATAAGGTTTGTATTTTGAAAAGATACTGAATAATGAATTTTGACATGAGCAAATATTGAGAAACCTGTTAGGAGGCTAATGCAGTAACGCAGCTGAGAGTTGATATACCAACTAGAATAGTGGTAATGGAGTTGGAGAAAAATGGACATATTGAAGATATACATTAGAGGTAGACCCACCTTCATTTGCTGATAGATTGCCTCTTCCTGTTGCTGGTGAGAAAATTTGAAGAATTAAACACAAGTATCCCTTCCCCCTTTAAAATCTTTTTTTGTTCATTTTAGTAACAGAATACTTGGTGATACATTTATTGAGATGAAGAAAATTGGGAGAGGAATAAGTTTTAGACCCATGAGGTAAAGGTCCCAGTGATGTTGTCAGGCCAGGGGTCTGGACCAGAGATATACACCTGGGCATCATGCACTTCTGAAGAGCCGTTAAAGCCATGAACATGAAGGTCATCCTATGGAGATAAGGTTCTCTACAAAGAGGAGGAAAGCAATTCAGGAACCCCAACTTTGCAAGTCTGGCATAATGAAGAAAAGCCCGAGCCAAGAAGACTGACCATGAGTGACTTGGTAGAAAACCAAGATAACATGAATTAAGAGGGAGAAAAGAACCAAACAAAAATAGCTACTCTCTGAAGGGCACATGAAGTCATGTCTCTCCTCCTGCATTATGCAATGCTAATTAGCTAAAGGCCTCTTCTGCATAGTCATCTCCACAAGCTTCATTACAGTGGGATTCAGCAATGCCTCTACTCAGCAGCTCCCCTTTAAACATCGCCCTCAGTGGTCAAGTTAAGATAGGAGACAGAGACCTTCAGATGTGTGGGCTCTTCGTTCAGGTGTTTTAGATGGAGGACGACACGTCTTTGTTACCAAGAGGCCTTATTTCTCTATCACCCAGTGAGCAAACAATGCAGCCCAGAACCTTTCAAGTTCACACTTAGTGCCTACCAGCTGATGGTGTATTTAAGGCAAGGTCAATCAACAAACTTCCAAACGTTCTCTCGTGGCATATCAGCTCTTCTTCTGACATTTTGTCTACATTGTAATCAGGAATTAGCAAAATTACTAACATAAATTCTTTATTCCTCTTTACAGTCGTTTGGCCTTCATGGCAGAGAACTTGTCTTATTCATTTGTGTAGCCCCAGCATGTAGCCAGCACCTGGCAGAGAGTGGAACTTAAATCAGCATTTCTCGAGCGAGTGAATAAATAAATACCCAATGCAGAGTGCTAAGGAAGTAGAAGGAAAGATAATACAAAAAAAAAAAAAAAGCAGCTTCAATTATGAAAAATTCTGACATCACCTTTTATCTATGCCCAATACAAAGTATAGATATGTTTACTATACTATTATAACTCTAAAGCTTCTTCCTAGGCCTCAATATTCTTACAATGCTATGAATTTTCCATCATACATATTTCACGCGAGGAAGCACTTTTGTTAATGCAACAAAGCCAGTAAAAAGAACGAAGGCAAAACTCCTTAATACCAAAGCAAGGGTAAGGCTGAGCTGTGACATGGTAAATACTATATCTTATTTTACAAAAAAAAAAACAAAAAAAAACCCAAAACCCAAATTGATATTTAATCGTGTATAGTTGTGCCAGGAGCTCACAGACTGCAGAAGAAACACTTGTAGATTGCAAATTGACATTTAAAGAAAAATGCAGACGCGATAAGCATTTCCATGTTTTGTATATTTGCTTCTCAAGAGAAGGTGTTGAATGGGCCGTTTGATACGTTAGCTGAATGCAGCTGTTTAGATATTTGTTTGGTCTGCTATTGAATTTTCATTAAAAATATGTGGTTAACAGCAGCCAACCTGATTTGCATGCGTGTGTTTCTGATGTGTTCACTGCTATTCCTCCGTCTCCTACATCTTAATCACACCCAGGCACCCGCCCCATTACATTACCAGAAGGGAAGTGATGGACATCCTTTGACTCTCTTCATGACCCCCTGATAATCCTGTTTCACACACAGGCTCCC
The DNA here is from genome assembly GCF_001890085.2 of Hipposideros armiger. Classification (NCBI taxonomy): domain Eukaryota; kingdom Metazoa; phylum Chordata; class Mammalia; order Chiroptera; family Hipposideridae; genus Hipposideros; species Hipposideros armiger. The sequence goes on from NW_017731410.1 coordinate 732,103, forward strand.
TGCTGTATGAAACACAAAAGCTGCCACTGTAGTTCTTTACTTCCAGTCGATATTCTGACAGACTTGATCTAGCAAATTAGTATGCTGCGGTAGGGGCATGACAAAAGACCCTTTGACACACTCTGAATCAATACCAAGGCCGACAGAGAGCCATTTCACTGTAGTTCTGTTATTTTTTCCCCTTTTGATGACCCTTTGCTTTTTTTTTTTTACCAGCTTATATGACCTTGTCAGATTTAAAAACATAATGTTAAGAAAAGTCATCCTTGCACACACATGTGCATGGGCACGCGTGCACACACACCACGCATGCGTGCACACACAAAGACCACATCTAGCAGGCCAAAAGTCCTAAGACAAATATAAAAGAGAAATGAAGCTGGTGAGAAAATTCAAATGCCTTCTTCAAAACATGATCTTTCTTTTCTACTAAAAGGAAAAAATAGGAAAATAAATAATCAGACATCTCACATATCTACATATACACTACTGAATCTAGCCAGACTGGTTTTCCTATCAGGTTATACCTGCATATTGCCATTTTTTAAATTCTAAAATTTATTAAATTGAATCATATAATTCCACGGGTGTTTCATATTTCAAGATGCTTTGTTCTATTAACCAAGGCTCCTCAATATAAGATATTGGAAATGCTGTTAAATTTTTGACATTAATACCATTAGAAAGCATTAGAAAGTAAACTTTATATAGTTACAGAGAGCAAAATAAAATTATTAGTAAGACTATAAAGTCACTCTTTACCAATCTTTATTATAACAAAATCTTACCTTTTTAATATCATGAATTTTGGGTACATATATTCTCATTTTCTATGCTTATTCACAGAATGAGGAATACCAATATTATATTCTGCCCACCACCTGCATAATATGATCTGTCCAAATGTTTGGTTTTTGAACAAAAACACCTATATATTTAGTATAAACATTGATCCTCTGTTAAGTTTAATCTAAATGTATCTTGTATATGCAGATGATAGAACTTCATTTTATTTTATCTTGAAGGCATAATTATGTATATTATAAATGCTAATCACTTAAATGATATTTTATTTACCCTGTATACAGCAAATAAGAAACTCATGCTTTAGAAATGAACTGTGTTGAAATTGTATCTGCTGCCTTTTTTATACTGCAATCACAGAACACAAGAAAATACTTGAAAATGTTTCTGAGTTCAGTATGTAAATGATCCAAAGATTAGACCAAAGAAAAGTTAAGTCAAAAAAAGATGTTCTCAGGCTTAGAAAATACTTTACTTTCAGACACACAAAAAGACTCTCTCCTAAAACAGGTACACAGTTGATTTCTAGCATTTTCCAGGGAGCATGTACACCACCTATGTGGCACTCCATTACCTTTCAGCACAGAAACCTTGTTCTTTCAAATAAAACAAACTCTGTAGATTCAATTCAGACATAAGACTACTTCAGCTAATTCTTTCTAGAACTGTATTGGCAAACATCCAATCGAACTCCAAATTCTGTTCATTTTTCTCCCATGAGACATTAGTAGGATCTCAAATAGTCTCCCCAAACATCCTAGCTTGGGCCCAGTTTGTTCTTTTGATTTATCAGTGCTAATATCAGGGCATACTGATTCATAGGCTTCTATACACAAATATATAGAACACGGAGTTGGATGATACAAGATATATCGCAATTGTAATGGCATCAATTGTATAAGTCCTTTTGTGAAGTCTACAATAGCAGAGCAATACAATTCTGAAATGTATGGTATTCACTTTTTAAAAACTATTGTTTAATAAAATTGCTTTTATATAATCCAAGCTATACAGACTTTTGGGAGGATAAAAATATAGATATAAAAGATATGTGTTATTTAAGTTTAGATAATTAGTTAAGAGACAAATAATAGATGAAGAAAAATGGTTTTCCTTCTACAAGACACAAGCACTTTAAATTTCCTGCATTTTTTATTTTGAGACTATGCACCGTTCTTACAAATGGATGAATTAAGAAAAACTGGGTTTTTTTATGTCTGGGTCTTCATATTAAATCAAATCCACACAAATCCTGTGGTTCTAGAATTTGACTCCCTAACCCAATGTACACAAACACACACACAAACACACACACAAACACACACACACACACACACACACACACACACACACACACACACCGCAGCAGATTACAGAGAAACTGTTAAGTTCTCTACCATTAGTTGATAAGATGAGATTACCCTTCAGATGGAACAAAGCTTTAACTTTAGATGCTGGAGTCCAATTACCTGAAGGAGGACAGTTGGACAACACAGACGGACAACCCATAAAGAAATGGGAAGGATATCTGTAATATGATCCAGAAAGAAAATCTCCATTATTAAAAAAAAAAAAATCTGTACAGTTTTGGTTTTTTTTTTCACTCTGCACTAGAGATATTTTGTTTGTTTGATTTTTTTGGTTTCTTTTTGTTTTGCTTTGTTTTTAATAGTTCTCTGCAGTACTAATTATTACTTGTTTCTTTTGATTAGATTTTCCCTGATGCACTGTCATGTCCGCACAGTACTGCTTTAGTTGACAGCAAAACCTGCAATCCAGCCTAACTTTTGTCTTGGACATGAGAAGTTTTTTTTTTTTTTCTTTAGAAAATAACCCATTACAAATTTCTCTCTTTTTTTGTTTCTCCAGTTTTCATCATACAACCTCACATTTCATCTGTGGACTTTAGGTAACTGAATTTACATAAAAGTCAAACTCGTAGGAAAGAAGTCATTTATTTGGGCAGGAAGATTTTGTGTCTTTGGATGTTCCAATTTGTTCTGTACAATTTGTTTGACTGAACAACTCCTTATATTGCAATGAAAGCCAATGAGTTCCATGAAGTAGCTTGATAATGTTCAATCAGAGGAGATAATCTTTCTGTTTTCTAGAATACTTAGACTTATGTTATGGTAGAGTTAAGTTATGTCTCTTTTCCATCTGTACAAACCATTATTTGCACATGGTTTTTGAGGTATTTCCTTTTATTTAAATAAAAGCTCAAAGTTAAAATTCTTGAGTCAGATAGACTCCACACTGAAGAAACTATCTGTATAAAACAAGTATTATAAGATATGAACATTATTTTCTTAAAAATAAATCATTATAATCTGGCATGAGATTTGAAAGAATAAATGTGTTAAATGTGGGAAATATTTCTTTATTCGCAACATTAATGTGAATACCAAAGTTCTTACACAACGAATTCCTGATTACTTAGTAACATTTTATCCAATTTTTTTGGTTAGATAAGACCTCCTTTCACTTTTTTGAAATACTGTCTGCTTTCCGACAACTTCATTTCCTCCTAGGTTCTTACACCAGTGCTAAATGAGTGAAGGGAGAGAAAATTTTAACTCAAGGCAGTCCTCTGTGTAGCTTTGTAATAATAATCTTTTATTCTACAATTTTCAATACAATTAAATCATTGAAATGTTAAGGTGGGTAAGTACATAATTTATAGAACGACTGAATGGGCCTAATATGACACAAATTAGACTTGTTAGAGATTTTCAAGCTTGTGTTCAAGTAATTATTATGCAATTACATAATTTCCAAGAATGAAAAACAATATATAAGAATAGATTACCATTGGTGTGGAAAGAAAGCCAAATAAAAGAGACAAAGAAAAAAAGTTGATACGAAAATGAATACTTAACAAGGCTTATAAACTAGTTGCTATTGGTTTGTGCATGGTGGTTTTATATTTATGCTACTTGACTTGGTATTTTGGATCTTTTCCCTTCCAAATATCTTTAACTAGCAGAGTCATTACAAATGGGGGGAAATGACACTAAAATGACTACTATCTTCATGACTTTGAGAATTGGGATAATGTGACAAAAGAATAAGTTCCATGTTTAATGCTATCCCCAAATTCATGATTACTCTGACTACAGCTTCAGTGAATTGTTCCAAAATAGGAAAGGTAAAATGATGAAAATGTTTCTGGAGCTGTTCTACTCTCTAAATTAAGCAAGTTTGGTTTGGCAGGAGTACCATTTGCTGGAGAAAAACCCCATTGATTCCCACTCCTTCCAGAAAGATATTAAAGTGCTTTTGTGAGCTATGTGAATGGAAGCTAGTGGAGGGATGCATGTAAGTCTCCGTCACCATCGAGAGCAGTGGTGGAGGTTTATGGGGGCTTAGTCTGCCCAGGGATGATTAGACCTGGCTGTGGGGCAGGCAGGTAAGTGATAGTGCTTGGTGGTCTAGGCTGGAAGTACAGCGTGATGTTTCTTCCTGTATGGCAGCATTGTATCTTGCCCACACACAATGGAGACATAAAGAAGAGGCAAAGTCTAGGAAACAAA
>NW_017731410.1:736449-754818 GCF_001890085.2 Hipposideros armiger
GGGGAGCTTTCCTGGGGAGACGTCCTAAGAGAAAGTGAGTTCATTCTCCTGCTGGCTTCTAGTACTGCTGTGAGGGAGTTCTCCAGGGCTTTGAAGATGCTAGAGAAAATTTGGGGGTAAAGCATAATGGGCTCTACTAAACGTTCTCCTTAGGAAGATGGCAGGCAATTCTGATTAATGTGTTTTGACTCTGAAGTGGATGGGGCTAAATCAGAAGCACGTTGCTATCAATTTCTTCATTCCACAAAGACAGATGCAGGTGTGGAATACATTGTCCTGAGTCTCACAGTCCAACCTAAATAACAGTCACCATCTCTTGACTCCAGGACTCAGGTGTCTGCATGCCACACTTTTCACCTTGTTTCATTGCATTTGAGAGAGGAGGGGGAAAATGGGAAAAAGAGGTAGGAAGCATTTACTGAAAACAAAGGTTTGAGTTTCGGTGGGCTTATACATGTTCCACTTCCCTATTAATTACCATGAAAATGGTATTTATTGTGATTGCATCAAGAAGTACTGAGTGAGTACATTTTTTTCAGCAAATATTTTCTATCTTTATGCAGCACATCAATAATGTATGAGTAAATTAAAACTAATTTTTATTTTAGAACCTGGAATTCATCACTTAGACAAAATCTTTTTTCTCCTTAGATCAACAGCCTTATCTATTGCAATTACATTCTTTAAAGTTACAAATCAATATATATTTTTGCAGTTGTCTTGAACATAACATATAATTATAGAGTACTATTGCAGTATCAAAAGCATTAATTAAGATTAATTGATGTGTATCTGTGAGGTCAACTAATCTTTACAGTGGCCTGGGAGAACTTACAAGTGTAAAATTTAATTGACTGACACTTCACAATTTTAAGATTTAGGCTTTCTTGAGAAAGGCGAGTGCAAAAAACCCTATTAAAATTGCAAATTTAAAGATACAGCCTTCACTATCACCTTTCTCTATTTATTGTCCTTCGTCTTTAAGGTTTAGTCCCTGTTCCTTTTTCTACTCTCCTGTTCCTGTTCCCCTTTGGATTCCTCACTCTCACACCCGAAAGATAACTTCAGTGCAAGTGCCTTGCTCTTCCATGTTTCTAAATATTCAGACTCAAATATCTAAGCACATGTGGCGCAGTTCAAAACACCCCAAACTGAAACCACCATCCAAAGCCATAATCCACTTGCTCAGACTCAAATATCTGATTCATCATCAACTCTTCTTTGTTCTCTACCCTCCAGTATGTTCAGTGAGCAAATACTACTCTTATTACCTCTTTCAGGTCTTTTATTTCTGTTTTTGCATCCATATTCTACCAACTCCCCTCTTGTTCATATTCTCATTAACAGCAACTGTGAGTATTTCAACAGTCTCCTCATGGTTGTTCTATCTTCAACACTGACAACAGGATTATTTCCCCAATCTTATCTAATCATATTATTTTCCAGCTTCAATGACTAGCTGTGGGACAAAGAATAAAGTTTGCATAGCCCTTTGTCATTTATTCCCACCCTATCTTACTACCCCTACTGCTCTGTGAATGTCAACCTCTAGCTCCAGTGCCCTAAGGCATAGCCATGAGAGAATGCTTACTATTTCTGAAATACCCCACCCTCTTGTTTGCAAAGCTCTATATTTACTTACAATAGTTAACCACTACCATGGCCTACCCATTTTCAAAGTTCAGTTTATATTGGGTTGTCAGAAAAGTCATGACGTAGTTTTTCTATGTTTTTGTTGCAAAAATGCGTCATTATTTTTCCATCGACCCAATATACTACCTCCTCCCTGAAGCCTTTAAAGATCCTACAGGTAGAATTATTCTATCTTTTTTTTATAGAACATTCTGCCTTGTGTTGACATTCTTTCTTCCTAAATTATTCTTCATTTGCATTACATAGCATAGTCATAAAAAATATTTGCTCAATTGATTTGTTCTCCTGTAGGCATAGTAAGTCTAAAAAGGAAGAAGAACTTGAGTGGAAAGTAGCTGAGAAAACAAGCTGAATCCTGTATTTTTCATAATTCTTTCTCTTCTTAAATCATTTCCATAACTTGCCACTTCTTTTCCAGCTGAGTCCAGTCTTACTCTTTCAACTGTGATGTACCCTCTTTTCTTTTCTTGTGAACCATGTTAAATTTTACCTAAATTTTTAGGCCACATTTCCCTAGATCTATTGGTCCCTTCCCCCAAAACTTCACTGACTTCTTGCTTTTCTTTGGCTTCTAAAAAAATATTTGCTAAAGGAAATATACCCACATAATTTTTTTAAATTGAGGTACAATTGACAAAAAACATTATGTTAGTTTGAGATATACAAGATAATGATATTTGTACATATTGCAAAATGATCATAATTGTCTAGCTAACATCTGTCACCATACATAGTTACAAAAAATATTTTTGTTGTGATGAGAACTTTTAAAGGTCTGCTCTCTTAGCAGCTGTTTTTGTTTGTTTGTTTGTTTGTTTTTAAGTTCCTAGATACCATCTCCACAAAGATTTAACCTTTTTTGGATTCTATTTATAGAATAAGTCAAACTGTGGTGGGATATTCTGTAGTAATTTGATGACAGGCACCAGAAGCCAGCACTTTTGTTTTTTAGGGAACTGTGCTCCTGACCAAATAGGATTAAGGCAGTTTAAAAATGTAATTCATTCGGATTTCCTATTTCTTTCATACACCTGCCTATAGTGCTTATTTTGTCTAGGTGAGAAACATATGACTTGCTACAAGAAAAAAAGAAATCTCTTAGTTTATGTCTGGTGTAATTTTTCATTTTAAGGGTTAGAATTTCTCAATGAAAACTGTTTCCAGAAACTAAAACATAACGAACAACCTGATTGCAGAACCGCAACACCTTACACTTCAGTCAGTGAAACCTTATACCACCAAAAGTGTATGGAAATGTCTACTTTGTTTACTACCATGAACCTTAGCTAAAAAAAAAATCCCACATCATTTTACAGGACGTTTCGTAGTAGAGAGCACGTTCAAATGGAACCATCACAGTTGCTACACACAAAGCCCGACTCAGCAGGATGAATTGGCCCACATGACCATTTGATTTCTCTTTTTCCTTCTCTTCCATGGGCCACTTTCCTAGTCTAGATAAACATTCATTTCACCTCCCAACCATCTCTTTCTCTATGCTATTTTAAAAGCTTTGTCTCTCTCTTGATCAGAAATGAAGACTTTCTCCAAGCATTTATTTTTCTCCTGGTATTTATTTTATTTTAAAATATCATTGCTGCTTTTTTTTCTGAATAAGAAGAGCACAGCATATAAAGTGTATAGAAAACACTCTTAGTTATCGGTAGACTACTTTCCTCTCTCATTTCTTTCTAAAAAGAATTATGATTTTTTTTTTCAAGTACTTCCTTCTCTCCTGCAAAGCCATGCGTCTCAGGACAATGTGACTTCACGCCTAACACAGAGGTAGGTCAAATGGGTTTTAGGATTCTTCTCCTCCACTAACATTGGCTGAGATGTGAAAAGGTGAGCACATTTTGGTGAGATTGAGGGAGATTTTGCAGAGGAACACGTGGGAAGTTTGCTCACTTCAGGAAAAGAGAACCATATGATGTCTTTTTCCCTCAGGACATTTTCTTTTTCTAACTTTTAAATTTTTTTTATATTAGTTTCAGGTGTACAAAATAATGTAATGATTAGACATTTACACCCCTCACAAAGTGATAATCCCCCCCAATCTACTACCCCTCTGACATTGTGTATAGCTGCTACAATACCATTGACTATATACCCTATGCTATACTTTATATCCCATGACTATATATGTGTGTGTGTGTATATATATATATATATATATATATATATATAATTATAGTTGACATTCGATATTATTCTACTTGAGCTTCAGCTGTATAGCACAGTGATCAGGCATCTATTAATCTATGAAGTGAGCCCCTGATAAGTCCAGTACCTATCTGGCACCCTACATGATCTTTACATCATTATTGATTATATTTCCATACTGTATTTCACATCCCCATGACTATTTTGTGACTACCAATTTGTACTTTCTAATCCCTTCACCTTCTCCCTCATCCATCAACCACCCCCCATCTAGCAACCATCAGTTTTTTTCTCTGTATCTCTGAGTCTACATCTGTTTTATTTGCTCATTTATTTAGATTCCACATATAAGTTAAATCATATGGTATTTGTCTTTTTCAGTCTGACATATTTCACTTAGCATAATATTCTCTAAGTTCACCCATGTTGCAAATGGTAAGTTTTCATTCATTTTTACGGCCAAATAGTACCCCATTGTAGAAATGTACCACAGCTTCTTTATCCGGTTGTCTATCAATGGGCATTTTGGTTGTTTCCATATCTTGGCTATTGTGAATAGCGCTGCAATAAACATGGGGGGGGCACATATATTTTTTTGAATTAGTGTTTTGGATTCCTTTGGATAGATACCCAGGAGTGAAATTGCTGGGTCATAAGGTAGTTTCATTTTCAATTTTTTGAGGTACCTCCATACAGTTTTTCATAGTGGCTGTACCAATCTGCAATCCCACCAACAGTACACGAAAGTTCCATTGTCTCCACATCCTCGCCAGCACTTGTTTGTTTATTTATTGATGATAGCCATTCTGACAGGTGTGAGGTGGAATCTCCTTTGGTTTTTATTTGCATTTCTCTGATGATTTAGAGATGTTGAGCATCTCTTCATGTCTATTGGACATCTGTATGCCCTCTTTAGAGAAATGTCCCCTCGGGGCATTTTTACAAGTGTATGATATTCCAATATCATTGCTCTTGATTTCTGCCTCAGCATAAAAGCAAAACCAAAGATGGCAGAGAGTGGGGATGAAAGTGACTTGCTCTTGGATAACATACATGAGCTGCTGGCTCACCCATCAGCCCAACCTCTGGGAGTACTATTTACATGAAAAAATACATTTTCTTGTTGCTCAAGCTATTTGAGTCAGTGTATCCCTTGCAGTTGAAAATATCTTAACTGATGCAAAAGTGCACAGAATTTGAGCCCTAGAGGAATACATAAAGAGTCTGTGGTCATGTCACTCATTTTCCTTATCTCAGTGTTCATCTCAGTGCCTGACTTCTACCAAGAGAGAAAAATCTCTTGAAAACTTTAAGATTTAAATCTCCCTTTTATAGTTTGTAAATCCACCCTGCTACCCTTGCCCCAAATATCTGGTAGAATGGCACTATTAAGAGCTAACATCATTACAGGGAAAGCAACAGAGAGCAAAGGCTTTCAACTCTGAGGTATAAAAGAGCTGATGGGAGACAAGGGCAAAACTGCAAAACCAGCATTACCTGTTTCTGTTTTACCTGCAGGCAGACTTGGAAGCTACCATATGCTTACATGCTTTTTCAACTAAGACTATAAAATGAGCATTTTATATCCCAATGAGCAAACACTGTCTTAAAAAAAACCAAAATTATTCAACAAATCTCTGCTGAGTGCACACAATATCATTATAGCCCTGGCGGGAGGGAGATTTGTCATCAGGCATATTTTTCTGCAGGCCTGGAGTTTACGGTACAGGGGTGAAGAGAAGATAGGGCCCTGAAATCAACTGTGGAGGATGCTAGAGATGGTGTAGATAACAAACGCCCCATCACCCTTCCTCCATTACGGCACTAGGTTTGGGAGAGGCACAACACTTCCTATGCGGTGGTAACCAGGGATGCGCCCCAGGACTCAAGTGCTTTTCATTAGGTCCCTGCTGCAGCTGGCTTTTCCGGGTGCCACCACACGGGCATCCCTCTGCTCCAGTAACTTCGTCTCAGTTTCAGTGATGTAGACTTGTGTCATGAAGCTGTGACTATCTGGAGAAACACTGCACTGTAGTCTCTTTCTATAGATGGTACTTCCCTGGCCGTCTCTGACATAGCCCATGCCTACAAGCCTCAGCGATGGCCAAAGCCCAGGTCGGATCCCTCATGCCAGCTGAAGTCTGAGCCCTTGCTAGTAAAGAAGACCTTTAGAGTCTTCTGGAATTCAGCTCAAAAGTCTGGTCCCACATACTGCTTCTATTCAGTGAAAACCCTTTTCTTTAAGGCTACCCAATGATCACAGGCACGGATGAGAAAAGTGCTGATGGTCACAGCCATTCTTGTATATACTACAACATTCATCATCATCATCATCATCATCACAAACATTTATTGAGCATTTGTTCAAGGCATTGAACAAATTGTTACTATGTCATTTGACTATCACAATTGTTCTCTGTGGTAGGCAGTATTTTTTACCCATATTACAGATGACAGAACTGAGACACAGCAGTACTAAATAATTTTCTTATGTTCTTATAGCCTCTTTTCTGATCCTAGAGGAACATAAGGCAAAAAGTTAATAAGTAACTTCAATTCAATACTGTAGAGAGGGTTTTATTGTTGTACAATTTCTCAGGAATTGGATTGACAGGAATAGGGAGGACAATGTGAGATTGGGAAATTTAAAAATCAGTATAACTTGTAGCCTTGCCCCTAATGAATTATCTGTCTAATCAGAGAGAGAGAGAGTATTTAAATAGGAAAGAGTTAATAATGATACCAAGTGATATGTATACAGCTAAATGTATTATCATACAAAGTGATTTACAGTAAGATGTCTATATGTGAAAGGTGCCCATACTTCATCTTTGAATGAGTGAACCCAAGAGGAGGCATCTAGACACATTAACTAAAGTGACTCCCTTCTGCAATGTCAGAATAAGCAATGTCTAGGAAATTTGATAAATAATGTTTGAAATAGATTGGCACCAGAAGGCCCTGGACATCTCAGGATTCATTTTCTAAGGATGCATTTCCCATATTTCTCAAAAGTGACACAGATAAATAACAAGATAGTTGCATAGGATAGAAGCACAAAATCAAATGCACGTTCTCTCCTCCATGGTCCCTGGCCTGTGCTCTACTCTCCACAATGCTGGGATGCCCTCTCTCCTCACCCCCATCTGTTGAAACTCATCCCATCCAGCTAAAATAACAGGTATTCTAACAAGTCTACCCCTGTCCTCATTTTGATATGGCCTCTTTCTTTTATGGAATCCCCTCATCCTTTGTGCTTTTCTAATGGCTCTTATCGTTTCCACTTTGTGTCAGATATTTGCTCACCTCCCACTACATAAGTTGAAAGTGTCAATTCTGTTTTTCCCAGCTTCCCTTGCAGCTAGGGCTGTGGCATGTGACATGGACCCAGCCAATAAGATACCCCTGCCCCAGATTTTGAGTCAAGAATTAGTGATGTGAAGAAGCAAGAACAGTAGAAAATTCACTGTGAAGGGGTGGTAGCAGCAGCAGCAGTAACATTCATTTCCAATAGTGGAAGTACACTCAGGGGTGGTGATCAGGGTCTGGAGACAGAGATGCTGGCAGGGTACACTGCAGGTTCTGTGGCCAGGAGCAGTGGCAGTTGTATTCTCACAGCGTCAGTCACTTTTTGTGGTTGATTTAGATCTAGTACTGGCTCCCCCAGTTTCCATGTCTGTTCCAACTTCTAGTTCTCCTGGCTTTCCACTTATTGAAAACTTCCCAGTACTGTTTCCAGAAAGTTCTTAACTACTTAAATCAGCCAGAGGTAGTTTCTGTTACTTTCTACTAAGAACCTTGGCAGGTACACTCACCTAAGCTACTGTTTCCTTATTCTTCTCTTAATAAAGAAGGGTGTTATTAAATATTACCTTATATATGATCACTTTTATCAGCACAAGGACTACTGCTATGCCAGTCACCTGCCATTAATGGGAAATTCCATGGGTTGTTTGAACAAGAAGGGGATATTTATTGGAATCAATATACTCATAAATCTACTTATACCTAGCTTGCCTCACATCCGTGATGTCTCTCCACCTAAAAAAATGGGGAAATGGTCAAATGATTGCAAAGCCATCTACTGTAAGCACTCTCTAATTAGGTGTTGGAAAAGAAAGTATGTCATCTTCCTTATTCTTACCCATTCAAAATTTAATAATATGGGTGATTCTTCCTCTTTAGCAAGAGTACTCTATGAGTGTCTTGACATCACTGAGTTTGTGTATTAAGGCAAGAGATTTACAAATAGTTTGTTAAAAGGACAAATGTCATACCTCACTACAGTGTCTACACTGATACCTTCTTCATGTGCTACATTCATGATAGTATAGCTTAACATATATATCACGATTCTTTTTTTAAGCATTTTTTTTTTACATAAATTCTCTGAGTTGGTCCTTAAGAGAAGTCTATGAAGTAGTAATTTGTGAGTTGCGGATCCAAAAATTGCAGTTTTGCTTTTTTAAAAAAGTATATTTCTATGTTTAGTGATTAGCTTCAAGTCACCCAACCTGGTTAGTGAAAAGCCTAACCAGAACTAAACTGTGGTCTTTTGACCCTGAGAAAGTTGCTCTATCAGACTGAAAGGATTGAAATGAGCTCATCAGTCAATCAGCGTGTCAGCCAAGTATTTTTTAAGCCTCTGCAGGGTCCTTAACATTGTCCTAACCCCTGGCTCTTGAGATACAGAAAAAACATTTAACATGGTTGCTTCCTCTAAATATCTTCCTCTTCAAATTATCCCACATATAAAGAGCCCAAGCAGGACATAAAGTTGGAGGGGAGAGGAGGGAGCGCCAGGAGAGGGTGAGATATCTCAGGAGAGGGTGAGGTATCTCACTTCCGCAGAAAACGTAAGGCGAGAGATAACTATCAGCGGGGCCCCTTTCACATCCTCAGGGCTGTAACACATAAAGCCTTAACTGTGGTGATAGAAGAAGCCTAGACTAAAAACTATGAATGTGGAAGAATCTATTTCCACCACCTTTCCTTTATGGCTGTCTCCTCCTTTGGTAATCTTTCTGCCCCCTCTTTCTTCATCTCCATGCCTAATATTCCCTTGGAGTTCCTATTCTGTCAGTCCTTGGGAAACCATTCTCCAAGCTTATTTACAGTAAGTTGTTAATGATTGATAATGGTGTAATATGCTACCTGTCCCAGCAGAGACTTCAAAGCCTTAATGAAGAAGATGAATTACATGGGACTATGAGGCATCTTGTTAGCTAATGAAGGGAATAAGTCGGGGACAGAGGATCTTTCATCAGCTTTTAAATTAATACCACTATGCTTAGGGTCAACTCTTTTAGTATTTCTTTTTTTTATCACGCATGAGGAAAGATCTATTATGTTGCAGATATATTTCAGTTACCTCTTAGAAAAATGTGATAGATTACTTAGAAGATTAAATGAAGATAATATTGAAATAATAATAAAAACAACAACAAAACCTAGGAAACAATACAATGTGATGGAAAACAATACATTTGTGTAGTGAGTGGAATGGTGTCCTTTCCTCCTAAAGATATGTCCATGTTCTAACCCCTGGAGCCTGGGAATGTGCCCTTATTTGGAAAAATGGTCTTTTCCAATTTAATCAAGTCTAGATGATGTAGGTGGTCCCTAACTCCAATGACTGGTGTCCTCATAAGGGACACCAGCGGGGAGACGCCAACAAGAGGAGAAGGCCATGTGGAGCAGAGGCAGAGACAGTGGCCATATTGCCACAAGCCAATAATGCCTGAAACCAGCACCAGGTGGAAGAGGCAAGGAACGGCATCTCCCCTAGATCCCTCAGAGGAAGAACAGCTCTGTTGACATCTGTACTAGGACTTCTGGCCTCCAGAGCTCAGCGAGAATAAAATGCTGTTGTTTTAAAATTCTGTTGTCATAATTGATTATGACCACCTAGGAAATGGGTACAGAGTATAAGTCTGGAGAAATGCATCCCATTCTGTTACTACCTCCATCATGGTCCTACGGCCTTGGATGCAATATTTCTCCCAGCCTCAGATTTCTTAACTGCTCAATCACAGGGTTGGTCTTCCTTATAAAGTTTTTCTGTTCATAACAATTCTAATATTCTTCTTATGTATAATGTTTTATCTTTTAATTTAGTCTTTTTTATAACTGACCTGTGAAGAATTTAAAGGAGATGCTTCAAAGGTAAGGGCAGTGGGGCACAGAGAAGCTCATTGTCGCATTCAATTATTCATCCCAAACCTTTCTTAGCATCTCTTCTATGTCCGGGCACATTGTAGGAGGGATGCAGAGATATAGTTACTCGATCACAGGTGTTAGCTGACATAGTAGAGACTGTTAATTATCTCCAGGAATATCTCTTCTCTTACTTTCTGGAAGGCACATGGCAGCAGAGATTAAAATTTACATTTCCTGGCCCCTGAGGCAACTATCTTATGGCCACCTAATCAAGTTGGAGGCAATGGGTTGTAAGAAGGTGTGAATGTCCCTAAAAGGAGGAGTTCCTTCTTCAGCTTTTTTTCCCAATTCATAGAGTTTTTCCTAATCAAGAATAATGCCATCTGCAGAAACTATACCTGAACTCAGCCTACAAGTCACCATCCTTTGATGATAATCACCCTTTTCTCTAAAATATGAAGGGAATTATTTTAAGATTAACATGTCTGTTAACCACATAGACAATGAATAGCTAATATGCCTTTCTCCTACTGGCATATAAATTTATTTCCTCAGCGACTTATTGAATGTAGCGAAACTGACCATATTAGTATACATGTTCCTTATATATTTCAGTGCTCTCAGAGGGAAAAGGCTCAGTTGGCCAATCAAAAGCCTTTTCTTTATCAATGTATGATAAGCATCCTCTCATCTCTGGTCTTGGACAGAGCTCTGGAGTTCTCTTCAGCCTATCAAACAGTGCATGTTTGCTACTCTATTTTACTGCAATCCAGCATTCTGGTCTATTATACCTGTTCATGTTCTTTTAACTGCTTTAATAAGACTCATTCAAAATGCTCTTTAATTAGAGTATAATATTAGTGGTCCTAAATTTTGTTCATCCTCCTTCTCTCTTTAACAAATATATCTTTATTAACATTTCATGTTCCATGGTGCTTGTCCTTGCACTCACGCATTTCAATCAATTACCTTCAACTACCTACTAATTAAAAATAGTGTACTAAGGACTGAAAAAAATGTAAAGATAAATCAGGAACAGATTTTTGTCTTTAACAGCTTATGATCTGATAACCATCCTTAGGTACAAATATTTGAGAAAAGTCATCCATGCATAACTCTAAAACAAGTTAGAGAGTTACAAGTAAGCTTTTCCAAATCAGTTTTTGGGAGGTTTGGACAACCACACGCTCCTAGGCAGCAATCCCCTCCCATGGAGAGGACCTGTGGTATCAGAGATAACCCTATGTAACAGAAAAGGTGCACTCAAAACAGTGTAGCAGACATTTCTGAGCTCATCAGATGGAGGAATACTTCCCATACGTAGCTGTGTCTCACGGCTTGTTTCCTTTCTTGAATAGTGTTGCCTGCTACTAAATGATTTGTTTTATCATCCTTTGCCTGGTTGATGGATACTCTGAATTAGTTCATGCCATTTCTTGATATACTAGACTCCCACTCTCTCTCTCCTCATCTACCTCGTAATCTTTCTGCTTTGAATCCTGCACTGTCAGCAGCAACTCTCTCTTTCTTCACTCCCAAGGGTTATGCTGCCCTCTTCCCAGGAGGTATCACTCACTTAAAGATAAAGCTGACTTGATATGCAGAATGCCATTATCTAAATAGAGCAGGTCTTATCCCCACTTAATAGCAAAGATACTTGAGACTCAGGGTGTGAGCCGCTTCCTTTAGGTTATACAGTTGTTTAGGGAAACAACCTTCTACTATTAAACAGATATGTTTGCTTTTACGCTGTGCATTGCGATTCAAATGTTTTACTGTGGTCAGGTAGTAGAAAAATTAGAGCCTTGGCAGTGGTGTAGGGATAGAGGGAAGAGGAATAATATTTCCTAAGAGTCTGTTTTATGTCAAGTGTATATTATATATATATATATATATATATATATATATATATATATATATATATANAGAGAGAGAGAGAGAGAGAGAGAGAGAGAGAGAGATCATTTAATTCTCACAGCTAACATGTAAGGTATTACTGTTTCAGTTTTCACAGATGAGGAAAATAAGACAAATTATGTTCATAACTAGTATTTGTAAAGTAGTATTGTAGTAGATAACATTATCTACATTATTGCATTTAAAACTCAACAGAAAACTATGGGAAATGTATTATTATACCCATTTTATAGAGGAGGAAACTAAGATTCAGAGGGACCATGAAAGTTACTTGAAGTAAATTCTTTTACTATTATTTTAAAATTTTTGCCCTTTCATTTTCTTTATTTTTTCCTATAATTCCAGTTAGCTTAACATTTTATTTTATGCATTAATTTAACTTATCTGTTATATTTTCTTTCACTTTCTTCATATTGTCTCTCATTTTCTTCACCTGTTTATCTCTAAATTCTGGTAAATTTCTTCAGCTTTATATTTCAAACGCCTTATTGAACTTTTCATATTGTCATTCATGTTTTTAGTTCCCAAGATCTTATATTGCTTCTGATGTTTTGGGGTTGTTGTTTTTTTCCTTAATTATAGTCTCTTCTTGGTCTATGGCAGCGGTTCTCAACTTTCCTAATGCCACGACCCCTTAATACAGTTCCTCATGTTGTGGTGACCCCCAACCATAAAATTATTTTTGTTGCTACTCTATAACTGTAATTTTTCTACTGTTATGAATCGTAATGTAATATCTTTTTGTTTTCCGAAGGTCTTAGGCGATCCCTATGAAAGGGTCGTTCGACTCCCAAAGGGGTCGCGAACCACAGGTTGAGAACCGCTGGTCTATGGTTATAATATATTCTTGAATCTTTCTGTGGACATGACTTAGAATTTTAAAATATCTTTCCTGAATTATCTGCTACATTTGAAATTAGTTGCCCTCTTGATCCATTTTTTGCTTTCTTTTTATGATGTTGATTTTCCTCCAATTTTGTTCAGCTTACTCCTCTGTTCTGTTATGGATTTTTGCACAGTGACTATTGGTTCTCTATTATATCTAGAATGAAGACATAGATCAATTAATAAAGGCAACTGGTGTGAGTTCCCTTTTCTATTATATAGGTAGCATGATCCCATAAACGCTCTTACCAGAGGGCCTGACTTGGGAACTCTGCGTATGTGGATAGACAATGCCACTTCGTAAACTTATCTTTAGGAAACACTGCTATAGAGAAACACTACAATGAGAAAGTTTCCTCTGTGGGGTTCTACACCCTCACCAGAAGTCCCAGGTTTTCCCAGCTAGATGGTTCAGTTTCTTTAAAAAATAGTGGTCCTGTTCCTGCCTGGGGGTAAACACAGGGCAATTAGTTGGTTTGAGTAAGAAAAGGTGAGAGAAAGATTAAGGAGCTGACTAGAATAGCTGCTCTGGAAATAGTCCTTCAGTGAACTCTCTCTGCTTTCTGTCCTACTATCCATTTTGATCTCCATATTTGCTGAGGAAAACTGTGGCTCTTATCAGGGATCCTGTTGAAAAAATGTGTTTCTACATATGGTGCAACACTTTTTGCATATTCTGGACTTCAGATCTGTCCAATTTATTTAATTTGGTAAGTCATTCTCATTCATTTGCTTGTTCTGGAGAAAACTTGCCAGTGCCTCTCCTCTCTCATAATACTTTTATCCCATTTGTCTTCTTTCCTGAATATGTTCCTTTTGGGTTTCTTGCTACCGTTTTGATGAAGGGTTGGAAAAGAGAGGAGGCTAAACCTTGAGCTCACCTTCATCTTTATTCTGAACTAAATGAAGTATGGTTAATGTGACAGTTGGGTGAAGCTTGAAAATTAATGAAAAAAATGTATACTTTTGATCTAAACCATTGGAGTTTCTAATAAGACTTTGAATAAGGAAGCAAGGGTGTCATGGTAGTAGGAGTTCATTTGAGAGCGTTGAATTAAATGGCTATAGCTGTGATAGATGAACTTAGATAAAATTGCTCTTAATGAATAACTTATACCAAATGCTTTAAAGGGGTGTATTCTAAGGTTATTTTTCTCAAGTCTATTTTATTTGGGAGTAGAGGCAATGCCTTTCTACATAAATTTCTATATATGACACAAACGTTTGTTCTGACCCTTGCTGTTTTGCAAATATTTATGCTAATTCCCTGGTGCAGTTTAAAATACTAAATAAAAAGCAAGAGGCTCATTAGCATATTTAGGAATCCCAACTGAAGCAAAGCTGTCAAAAGATGGGCCAAATAGAAGCCAACGTTGCTATAACACTTTTCTCCCTGTCTATGTTTTAAACTATACAGTCCCACAACCCATTTTTTTATTACAGCAGTAAAGCAATTGCTGAAATTTTTTGATATGTCTTTACATTTTAACAAGTATAAGGACTTTATAGTGACCAACATCTTTAGGCTCTATTGAATCAAACTGACTATTTTGGGTAAAGATTGGTATACATGTTAGTGACAAACTAATACAACTCTTTTCCCAGTACTACTCTTAAGCACATCAATTTTACTCAAATTCTAAAAAAGATAAACTCATGCAATCTTTTGGCCTTGTCTTGTAAGGATCATATGAAGTTGGGTTAAAGCATTTGTCATGCATCTCAGTAATCAAGCTGGATTGCAAGATGCCATATTGAAGAGAAAGATTCAAAAATAATAATTTAAATGCTTTTTAATGTTTATTTGTTGTATATTTATTAATAGTTTTGTTTCAGGTAACTTTTTTTCTACATGGATTAAAGATGGATTGAAGACTTAAATGTAAGACCCCAAATCATCAAGTTTATATTCATCAATCAGACATTCTTAGAATCTTTAAGATCAGGAGGATGCCTTAAGCAGATTGAACTTGGCAGGTGACCTTGGCATACAGGGCCATGTAGTTTTCCAGTAAAGATGAGTCAGAGTGCTCTCCTTTTATTCAGTAAAGTCGCAGGATACAAAATTCATATTCAAAGTTGGTTGCATTTTTATATACCAAAAATGAACTGTCAGAAGGAGGAATTAAGAAAACAATCTTATTTATAATTGCATTAAAAATAAAAATAAATTTAACCAAAGAATTAAGAGTCCTCCTTGGAAAATTTTAAGATACTGAAGAATAAAATTCCAAAAGATACAAATGGAAGAGTATTCTATGGTCATGGATAGGAAGAATTATCATCATTAAAATGTCCATACTATCCAAAGCAATCTATAAATTCAGTGCAATTTCTATCTCAATACCAATGGCACTATTTTACATAATGAGAACAAATAATCTTAAAATTTATGTGGAACCACAAAAGACCCTGAATAGCCACAGCAATCTTGCATAAAAAGAACAAAATTAGAGGTATCACTGCTATTGATATCAAACTATAGTACAAAGCTATAGTAATCAAAACAGCATGGTACTGGCATAAAAACAGACACATAGATCAATGGAACAAACTAGAGAGCCCAGAAATAAACTCATATCTATATGGTCAATTAATCTATGACAAAGGTGGCAAAAATATACAATGAGATAAAGACAATCTTTTCAATAAATGGTGTTGGGAAAACTGGACAGATACTTGCAAAAAAATAAAACTGGTCCACCTTCTTATACTATATACAAGAATGAATTCAAAATAGATTAAAAACTTAAATGTAAGACCCAAACCCATAAAACTCCTAGAAGAAAACATAGGCAGTAAACTCTTTGACATTTCTCTTAGTAATATATTTTTTTTTATCTATCTCCTCGGGCAAAGGAAACAAAAGAAAAAATAAACAAATGGGACTACATTAAACTAAATGTTTTTGCACTGCAAAGAAAACCACCAACAATACAAAACAATAGGCTACTGAATGGGAGAAAATATTTGCCAATGATACATCTGATGGGTTAATATAAAAAATTTATAAAGAACTCATATAACTCACATCAAAAACAAAAACAAAAAATCTAACGTAAAAAATAGGCAGAGGACCTGAATAGACATTTATCCAAATAGGATACACAGATGGCCAATAGACATATAAAAAGATGCTCAATGTCACTGATCATCAAAGAAATGAAAGTTAAAGCCACAATGAGATATCACCTCAACCTGTCAGAATGGCTATCATAAATAAATCAACAAACAACAAGTATTGGTGAGGATGCAGAGAAAAAGGAACCCTCATTCACAGTTGTTGGGATTGCAAATTGGTGCAGTCACTATGGAAAACAGTTTGGATGTTCCCCCCAAAATTAAAAATGGAACTGGGTATTTATTCGAAGAAATCTAAAACACTAATTTAAAAAGATATATGCACCCCTATGTTCATTGCAGCACTATTTACAATAGCCAAAATATGGAAGCAACCTAAGTGCCCATTAATAGATGATTGGATAAAGAAGGTGTGACATACACACACACACACACACACACACACACACACGTACAATGGAGTATACTTGGCCATAAAAAAGAATGAAATTTTATCATTTGCAACAACATGGACAAACCTAGATGGTATTATGCTAAGTGAAATTAGTCAGCTTGAGAAAGATAAAAAACATATAATCTCACTTATATGTGGAATCTAAAGATCAAAATAAAAAAACAAACAAAACAGAAAAGATTCATAGATACAGAGAACAAACAGATGTTTGCCAGAGGGGAGGGGGTTGGGGAGCTGGGTGAAAAAGGTGAAAGGATTAAGAAGTACAAATTGGTAGTTACAAAATAGTCATGGGGATGTAAAATACAGCATAGAAAATATAGTCAATAATGTTGCAATGACTATGTATAATGCCAGGTGGGTACTAGACTAATAGGAGAGAGAGAAGAATGCTCTCCGTTTCATATTACATGAGAGTGCGTTCATAGTAAGCACACAAAAAGTTGATAAATGAGTGAATCAAATAAATGAATGACTTATTTGTGGAGAAGGACCTACACTGTCATTAAGGATGACTAGATGGGTCTTAAAGTAATTATTTCTTTGTAATGTTTCTTGGGTGTTCAAAATTAAAAACAAAAATAATCACTAGCTTCTTGACATTTAGTTCTCAATCGAATATCATCTTATGATAGGAATATTTCAATTCAATTACCTCATGAGATTAGAAATTATTCACCCAAAAAGTTCACAAAATATTGGTTTTGTGACTTGGTTTACTACGTTCCTTCTTAAATGTGTTTTATCTCTGTTAGCCTCTCAGTTGGAGGCATCACTGTCCACACAGGAGCCTTTCAACTTAGAAATCTAGAAATCATCCATGTCACATCCACATCATGTCACCTCTCACATGATTCATTCATTAGACCCCAAAATATTTATTGAGTGCTGCTTGTGCCAGGCACTGTTTTAAGTGATGAAGTTTTGGAGCAGTGATCAAAATAGATACTGTCTCTCTTCTCACAGAGTTTGCATTCTGGACGCAAAAGATAACATAAACAAATACATATGCCAAGTGTTCTGTGGAGAAAGGTGCTATGAAAAAAAATAAACAAGAAATGGGATAGAAAGCTAGAGCACATCATCCTGTTGTCTTTACCCTTGGGTCAATGCTCTTTATTATCTCTCAGAGTAGGGTGCAATGGTCTTACTTCATCATATCTACCCTCACTAATGTTTAAATAATCTATCTAAAACAATAGTCAGACCTCTTCAATTACTTCCTTAAACTCTTTAAGAAAAAGCCTTAGCTCCTTCCCACACAATATTGGTCCTCCATGGTCTTACCTCTGCCTTATCTCTAGCCTTACAGTTTCATCTCCTGCCTCTCTTCTCAAGTGTAACTTTCTAGAAATTATTTGTGACTCCTACCATAGACTGTCAGAGATGCTTTGTTTCCATGTCTTTTCTCTTGCTGCAATAATAATAGTAACTAATAGTGCCCACGGCATAGGCGTTTCCCCTATTTCTTCACCTGCCTAATAGCTCTTTACTCTGCAGTCCTTTTATCCAGGATCGCTGCTTCTGTAATCTCTCCACTTCCTCTGCCCTATTAAATGCATGTCAGTTTTATAATCTCCCATAATCCCCAGTGCTTATCTCTGCTACTCTATTTGCATATTATATTGTAATAATCTTATTTGTAACTCCTTTATGCCTACTGGGAATTGCATGAGAGCAAGGGCCATGTTTTCTTTGTTTTGTCTACTCAGTGTCTCGCATACTGCTTGGTCCATATTAGGTGTACAAAGGATGTTTATTAAATAATGAGTGAATAAATTAATAAATCAGTGACACTCTAAGATCCATAATCTGGGCATCAAGGAAGCTCTGAAATATAGAGTTTTTGAGCAGGGGGCTGGCAAAGGAGAAGGAAAATATTCAGGAAACCTAGAAGCCAGAAATAATAACAGTGCCCACTAAAGCCATGCAGTAAATGCAAGAGAAATACAAGCTGTGGTGCCAAGCCATCAACAGCTCTCATTTCATTGAATAAAAACATACACAAGATAAGCACTTTACAAATAAGATAATATACGATCAAAACGATTACTGGA
>NW_017731410.1:755498-775914 GCF_001890085.2 Hipposideros armiger
CAAGCTGGAGCAGCAGAAGGAGAAGAATCAAAACCAAAACCAAAGCCAAACCTTTAATGGAAACTGCCTGCAAATAAGCATTTCCATTGGAATATGGTCCCTGGGAACAGTCTGCAGGCATGGAGGGAACAAATGGGTTTCTCACGGAATCTGTTGGACAAATACCTCCATAGCCTCATAGGCAGCATGCAAATGAGAGGGGGAAGTTCTGTGCACATGTAACATGTGCTGGAGATATTAGTTCTGAGTTTTCTTGAAAGAATACCTCTATAATAGGAATATTAATGCCTCAGTTTATATTGCAAGTCTATTAGGCTTTGTAATTCAGAAGTTAGTTTGGCTAAGATAATTCAGATAAGAGTGATGTTCAAATCTCTAAGGCTAAAATGGTGTAATTTTATATTCATCCAAT
Source organism: Hipposideros armiger (assembly GCF_001890085.2). Lineage (NCBI taxonomy): Eukaryota > Metazoa > Chordata > Mammalia > Chiroptera > Hipposideridae > Hipposideros > Hipposideros armiger. The sequence continues at coordinate 755,911 of NW_017731410.1, forward strand.
TATTTAAAATAATTTTTTAGCTCCTAATTAGGCTCTGGGAATGCACTAGTGTAAATAACATGTGTAGAGAAGACTGGAAATAACTCCAGGTCTGTCAGCAGGGGGATGGGTAAATAACTTGTGGTGGATTTAAAAGTGGAATGCTAGGCAGCAATGGGAATGCGCTATGACTGTAATAAACTGGGTGAACCCCCGAAACATTTAACTGAGTAAAAGTGAAAAAAATGATTAAAGAGGAAACTCAGCATCATTCCAGTTATTTAAACATCCAAAACAAGAATACTGAGTCAATGCTATATACAGATGAGTACTTGTATGTTAAGAAAAATATGGAAATTATTTTTTTTTAATTAGGCTATTGGTTACCTGTTGCAGAAAAGAGGAAAATTCAATAATGTAGAGGTTTCTAGGGAATTTAAATGTTCTGGCTACATTCTACCTTTAACTGGTGGTGGATAAATTGTATTTATCTTTCTTTAACTCTACATTCTACACATATTGCATATAATGTTGATATAATATGTAGTGTGTCTACACATTTTATCTTTCATATATGTGTGATAGAGTTCTTAATTTTCAAAAATGATAACACTTTTTTTATCTAAGAAACAAGTCTGTGTCAATTGGTATGCATTTGAATCAGAAATTTCGAAATGTGTGTCAAATACTCTAAGTCTCTGCCCACACCTGATGGGCTAAGTGAATTGTCACAAAGCGTTATTTCAGTCAGCCTGGCAATTGCTACCAATCATTGCAGCTGACTTTTCCACCTAGCAATCTGTGCCAATTGTTAACGTGGGTGAAGTGAGCCAATTGCTTGAGCCCAGGTTTTATTAATTTATGTTAAAATTTCCCTTAAACAGACAGATTGGGGAATTAGAAAATAAAAACGACAAACCAAAAATACCAAAAGGAATTTAAAATATTTTGAAGCCAGTGCTTTCATTTTAAAACACAAACTTTTATTCAGGGTGATTGGAAATCAAAAGCCTATTTGAGTGCACATTATTTCTGGCAATTGTATAATTCATAAATAGACAAATGGCTTATGAAACATGGTGAAGAAATCTACTCACAAGGAGGTATCGTCCATGCCAAATTTACTGCTGAGATCATAAACCAGTGACAATAGGGGTTAATAATAGAAATGCTGGTAGTTCTCTACTTATAATAGAATGAACAGCACTGCTATAATTACAATTTTCTTTTTTTCCCTGTTATATAGAAATGAATCAATATCCAAGTAAAGAGAGGATAAAAATGTCTTCAATAATTTGCACTGCTCTTCAAAAGAATTGGCTTCTTAGGTCTGCAAGTCAATTGTATCATTCAAAAGTATTAGAAAGCTATTTATCAAATTGTGTAAATTAAAATTTGTTTTGATCTATTGAAGGCTATTTTATGTGATTTTCACCAGAGACTGAATAATCATGCACAATTTCCTCTTCTTTACCAAGTTACTTTAAAAAAGAATCAATATGTTATTTCAGTGGATATTTAGAAGAATCAACTCTCCATGTGATCTTTCGCTAAGTTATGCCGACACCAAGATGATTATACATGGATGTTCCTTGACTGGCTTGTTATAAATTAGGTCCAGGAAAACATTAAATTAGTGATTGTAGCAGTAAGTCATATATCTCTCATGGACTATTATTATTCCCAAGAAAAATAATAGCCAATCTGATCTGACTTCAGTAGAACTGTTATAGGATGAGTAAATTAGTGCAATTGGGCATGCATGCAATGAAAAGTGTACATTTTCCACATGCCCAAGACTTAAAATAAACTGGTTTGTAAAAACTTGGAATGCGGTCTAACTTAAAACAATAGCAAGTCTAAATTCTGTGTGATGTTTTGTTTCTTATTTCCTTTATTATCTTGTTAATCTGTGTTGGCAGGAAGAACATGGCATGTAAGATTGCTGAAATTTTGCACTAAATGAATCTTTTGAAAGATGCGTTATATTTTAAAACCAACTTACACACCTACAGAATGAATTTGATTAGATCAAATTTGAAGATGAAAAAAATAAAAGTTGAAGAAAGAGGCAAATTCTGAGGGGTTTTTTTGTATGTTTGATTTTATTTCTTCAATCAATATTTCATTATCATTTTCAGATGTAGCAACACTTTCTTAAGGCTTAATGCCGATTATCATTCTGTTCTTTCTGATTTGTCTTCGATCTGATTAGCTAACTTTCGTGTATTAATCCATTAGGTTTTTGCCCTATGACACCCCCCCCACCACCACCACCGATCATCTTCCTCTTGTCTTGCTCTTTCCCTAGTTGTGCTCACTGTAGGCCAACAGTTGTGTTCACAGGAACCCTGGCTCTCCACCGCGCAGCTCTGATGGTAGGTCAGGACTCAGCTTCTCTGGGACTCGTTTCATTCATTCCTAAGAGCCTCAGGTAAAGGAGTGTTTTGGAGATAAATGTGAAAACTCTCAAAAGGCCCCTAACATTCCATTCTACTTATACTGTCATGACTATATGGCTAATAATACAAAGAGAAAGGTAGAAAGTGCTCTTGGGCACCAGGTATTTTTCAAAGTGTTTCCTATATTTCAATTCTAATCTCACAACCTTATGAAATACATACTATTTTTATATTTACTTTACAGAAATAGACACTGGGGCCCCAAGAAGTTAAGCATTTTACCCAAGGGCTTAGCATCCAGAGTCCTCTCATGTTAGCCACTATGCAGCCTTGCCAAATACTTGTTTATTAATTTATTAAAACATTCACTTAAGTGAATTAAAAAAGCCAATATACTTTTCAAACTTCTATATAACTGGAATTTTTTCTTCCTGAACTGCTTGTCCATATTAAATAATGAATAGTCGAAGCTTCCATCTCTTTGTGATCTGAATCATGTTTCTGTTTTAGGCTCCATTTCCCTGAAGATGACATTCAATTTTGCCAAGCTGATCTTGGTATCTAAGTGATGCATTCTATTTCTAACACATTCTATTTGTTTAACACAAATTTACTATCTTCAAATTCTCAAGTTTAACTCTGGAAAAATATCAACTTCCTGACCTTCTCCTCCAACTGTACTTTTTAAAAAATTTCCTTATAAATGTGAAAGAAGTAAAGATGCCACCATCTTTTATGTGCATTTTTCTTATTCTTATTACTAGGTAAAAGTAGGGATTCTTCTTGCTCATTGTCTTCTATACCAAAATGCTGTTATTTAATTTTTCTTGAAATTGTTAATATGTATTTCTTTATCCCTGCTTCCAAAAATAAATATATTTGTTGACTTATTTACAAACTCTTACTCTCTGCATATGTTTATATAGAACTTTAGACTACTTTGTTCTTGCACTTATGTGGTTAAACTAAGATTCTTATACTATTAACAGCATTCTACTAATATTATGCACATTCTGTTTGCATAATATCTTGTAATTAATTTTTATGGGATTGAGCTTTGTCATATTCTTTACCTTTTTTCAATAAGCAGGCATTGTGTTTTCTAAATTTTTATGTATTCTATGGTGACTAGCACAGTGATAGATGCTATAGAATTTGGATAATAAAGGTTAAAGAAACATTAATTAGAGATAAAATTAATCTTCATTTTACACAAATACAAGCTAAGGTGTTGGTTTTGAATTGGAAAGCTGGATTAATATAACATTATTTTCCATTCCCATGTTAATTAAATATTTACATTATTGAGAACCTATAAGGTCCCAGGTACTTTTAAGACATTACCTTAAATCCCACAGCCATCAGTGAGATGATCATTTACCAGTATTTGCAGATGAAGAAACTGAAGCCAAGTTTCATGACTTGCCCATGATCACACATTTAGTGGCAAAGCTGGGATTCAAAGTCATTTTGTCTGGCTCCATAGCCTAGAGTAACCACTTTATTTCATCATACTTCCTATCTAATTTACCAGAATATCCATTTTACTAGCAAGCTCCCTGGTGGAAGTACCAAGTTATGTAAGACCACAGCATTTAAAGCAATCAGATCTTTTGAGCCATTTCGTGAAGACCAACCAAAAGGTATTTAATTGAAAACAATAAGAGAATCCTTTCAAATATATTTGCACGTCTGAATAAACATTACTAAGAATTTGGTCCTAAGAAAGTCAAAGGTGATTTTTAAAATGTGTGCTTTTGCTAACTGGCTTTAGAGAACTTGGCGTGTTTGGAGAAATGGGGGTGTCCTGGGATAGGTGCTGTTTACGGCCAATAAGAGAACTTGGAGAGAGGAGGATGGACAGATAGCTCTCTAGGAGTCAGTCAGGAAAAGCCTTGTGTTCCATGTTAAAGCGTTCATGTTGTCCCACAGGAAACAGGAAGCCTTCAGAGGCCAATTCACTTGAAAACCTCAGGACAATCCGTCATTGCAATACCAATGTCACACTTCATATTACTCTTTCTTGCTTTATTTCATATTTTATTGAGGAACTAGAAGTCATTTGATAGATAATGCCTCATGTTTTCTCTGCCAAATTTAAAATCCATCAATACTGACATCTTCCCCCCCCACACACACTTATTTCAATGGAGGAAACTCTCCCTCTCCAGCATCACATGCAAACTCCTGTAGCCCTCCTCTAGATCTCAGCCCCTCTTATCACAGCTCTGTGGCTCTCGCTCCTACCGTTACCCCTTCTCTTCCCTTCTACACAGTCATTCCCATTAGCCTGTGAACAGAGTCTAGAATCTCCCCTAATAAATAACAGTGCATCTCTTTTCCTCACCTTACAATCCCATTTCTCCAGACCCCTTCAAATTTAAACTTTTAAAAAGAATTGTATACATTGGTTGCTTACATGTCTTCACCTCCCATTCCTCAACTCACTACAAAGTGATTTTCACCCCATAATTTCACTGAAACTGTCCTTACCAAGACCACAATGATGTCCAAGGACGGATTTATAGTACTTGAACTTTTAGCAATCTTTGCCAGAGTCAACCACTCCCTCCTTGAATTACTGCCCTCTTTTAGTTTTCACAATGCTTTCCTGCTTTTTCCTCAACTTCATGGCTGCTCTGTTTCTGCCTCTTTTTTCTTTTTTCTTTTTGCCTCAAAATTCTTCAATTTCTTTGTGCTCATTATTGAGCCTTCTTATTTTTCTATACCTTTTTTTCTTGGAGATTTAACCCATTTTCATGAATTTAAGTGTATGTATGTTCATGATAATAACTCCTATAATTTATCTTGGAAGCAGATTTCTCCTTTAAGGAAGACTCTAACAAAGCAAAGAAATTAAATTTTACTGGTGGGTAGATGGGTCGAGAAGAGATCTGAGAGCAAATGAAGACTTTCAGTGCCCCACATTAGGCCTCATTAGGCCCATTTATGACGAGAGTAGGACCAGCTCTGTTCTACAGAACAGTTCTAGTGGACTAGATTTTAAGCTTACTCTACCAACTGCTAGTACTGTGACTCTGCATAGTCAAGTTATTTAATTTCAACAAACCTTAATATGTGCTTTTAAAAATGAATTTATCATTACCACATTATTATGGACACTGGGTAAAAGATAAGAATTTCATGAAATAGGGAATATAAGTGATTGTGCATTTTCTGGTTTTTTGCCCTTCATTTGAAATATAAATAAATCACTGTTCCCTATTTCTATTATAATAATTTTCTTAAACAATAATCTTGTGACTGGAAAAAAAATAGTACTTTAGCTCTAAAGAATTAAAACTGGCAATGATGAAAGAATAAATTAGCTCATGAAAACACACCACATTTGTAATTGCCAGATATAAGATTCTGCCTTACATAAGCTTCTTTTTAAGATAAAGCAGTAGCAGATTCACATGGTCTATACAATGTTCTTCAGTTCAATATACTGTTCCTAAAAGTACGTTATTCCCTAATTGCAAAGGAGGAAAGAAGAACATAGAATATAAACAATTTTAAACAAAATGAAGAAGTGTATTGTGGAACTTGAGCACTGATTTTATTTGCAAACACACTATTGTTTTTACTTAAGTAATTTCCATAAAGAGTTTCTTTAAACGGTTTCATGAAGGAAAAACCATGGTACTAACGCCTTACTTCCCCCCAACAACCACCCCCAACAGCAAAAGGATTAGAGACTCTATGTTAAGGGTCATTAACTGTCACTAATTATTGGATGCCTCAGTGTTGTCCATTCCCCCTTTTTGGTATGTGTAAAATATACTGAAAATAAAGTACTAGAGGAATTGTGTTTTGTTAATTTAGAGAACAATCTTAAACGTAATCTTTTGGTTCTGAACATTCATACTATGATATGAATATCATTTTATTAGTCAAAAAATTAGTTTACTTTGTGATATTGTTATGCTATCATTATTAAGGATATGAAAATCAAATGATAAGTATGTCAAAATGAGCTGTTTACTTAAAAAACAATTCAGGCATTTGTTTTGTTTTTGTTTGTTTACATTCACGTGGATTAAATAGATTTGGTGCCTTCTTTCAAAACTAGTAAACTATTCTTGGGGATCAATCTACAAAATAGCACAATTAGCTGAACTACATGAGAGAAGACAATTCATAGATTCAAGAAATTGATATGATAAAATAAGCAAATATTGAGGCGAAGAAGGTAGGCTGTAGTAATGTTTCTTGAAAATACTATAGGTAATGACAACTGTAAAATGAACACAGCCATAACTTTTTGAGCCTTTTTTTACATTAATTTTAGGGTTAAAGAATTCAAATGAAAATTAAGCCTATTTTTGAATTCAAATAAAAATCCCCAACAGAACAGACGTGTGTGGGGCAGAGTTCCTAAGACTAGCACAACGCAAGATCATAGTTACATGTGAGAGAAAGGATTGTGTATTGTGTATATTAGGATAAATATGGCTTAGCAATTGCCGTGTCCACAGGTTGGAGCATTGGTTGAAGCTTCATCAATAATAGCAATGATGCAATCACATTGGAAAGAAGTTTGAGGTGAGTCATGCCCTCACATATCCCATTTATTAATAAAAGTATAGAAATATGATTTGGTGCTCAGGCAGAGAAAAGATTTATATTTGAGAAAGCTTTCTACCAATATGGGAGGTGAGGATTAAAATAAAAAAGGAGATAAGAGATTGGAGATAAATTTGATACCATCAAATCAGCTAATTTTCACTTGGGAAAGCATTAATTTAAATTTCAATATTATTGACTAAAGGTATATTGAAATAATAATCAGTTGCATGTTTGATAGCTAAAGCCTCAAACAGATTTTTGACAATCTGTGTCTCAGAAAAAGACATGAGTAATGTATCTGTCATCATTTCTTTGGTGTTTGTTTAGTCACATTCATGCAAGGGCAAAAGTATCCCTATTTATTTAGAATCTTTTTTTCAAAGTCATTTTTTTTCCATAAAATATCTCTGAATCAAAAGGTAACTAAAATTGAAAATGATACATTAAACATATCAGAATTTTAGAAAATATTATTTATCTTTTTCTGACTTCCTTTAAAATGGATTCTACTATACAAAGGAGAATAGAAATACAAGCAAAATATATTTAACAAGGAATGATACATGACTTTATTTCAGTACAGAGTCAATCTTCCCTTTTTCCAGATTAAAACTTAATCTTTTTCATTTTTATGACCCTGCACAGTATTGATTTTAGAATATTTTAAAATAATATGCAATATTAGTGGATGTTTTCATTTTTTATATTTGAAATTATGTCTTCAATTACAAGGTAAAATATTATTTATTAAAGGTGTAGGTTTCATAAGTGTGGATATTACCATTTTGGAATATTGATTTTGAAGCCATACATTTTAGTTGTTCTAAAGTAAGAAAATTTTTAATAGAATACCTTATTGCAAATGCTTTGTGTTATATGTTGATTAATACATTAATGTGCCAAACCCATAAACTCAAAATTTCTAAAAGTATAATTTTAGAGAAAATCATATAATCGAATGTTTCTTTTCATCCACAAAAATTCTAGAAAAGAAGTCTGGCATGGAGGAAGAAAGACTGGATTTTACTATTTTATCCAATTCCAGCTCTTACAAAAAGTGTATATACAGACATATTAGCCAATATAATAGCAAATTAACCTATAAACCAAAATGATCACCTATTAATTTATAGATGGAACCAAAGTTATCCCATCTACAGAAAATGAGTAACTCCCCTTGTGTTGGAGTGCATGCCACAATCCACATTAGAGTTTCTAGCCATGCCTCTGAATTTAGAATTAAGACAAGAGAGTTGAGTCATCTCAAGGTCTGATTTTACAAAGCCACAGATATCTGCTGTTCTCCTTTACTGTGAGAATTTTGCTCTTTCAATGACTCAAGCTGATCATCTAAGACCTGAGGTCATTTTTCACAAGTATTGCTTGTGCTCTCCAACATGTGTGTTTATAGATTCCTTGTCCCTGGAACTCACAGTCATTACTTTGCCTGCATCTTTTTCCTCATGGCAAAATATAATCCCCAAGATTACAAACTATTTTGGATTTATTATATTTTATAGACATTGTTTGTTGATATCGCTCAGGGGATATCCATTTTATGAGTAAGCTTTATTAAAATCACAAAGCAGGGTGCTATAGTTAATACCATCCATGAGGTGTTGATGTGAATGTAGAACAGGTATTGTAGAAGAAACAAGGAGTCAAGTCTAAGGAAGGTAATGAGGCAGTAAAAGGACATCCAGTCATTTAAAATTGTTGTTAATTCTCAGATATATTGTAATCATCCCACTTAAATTCTTTCAGAAAAGAAAACTGAAAACCTTACATTTCTTAGTGATAAAATAACTTGCAAATGTAATATCAGAGCCACTCTGTACAATCTCTATGATTTTTCAGTAACAGAAAAATGTAACAGGTGTCCAAAGATGAAAAACATAAATATTACTGTATTTTAAAAATTAGACAAATTTTGTCATAGAATTGTAATCACAACAATGATGCTAATTAGTACATTTATTCACAATCTCTTATGAAAATAACTTAACATCTATTTCATTAATTTCTCCTATTTTTGGCATTGTCTTTCCCCAAACCCCTGTTTATACCATCTCATGTCCCCTTTCTTTAAGTCTTGTGCTTCTTGAGTCTTTCCCACTGCCTAGGAAGAGTCTGTTGTTCCTGTGATGTTTTTGTTTGTTTGTTTGTTTTTTCTCACCAGAATGCATTCAAGCTGAGGGGCTAGCACCCTGAATCAAAATGTAAGGTTACAATTTAGGTAAGAGATGAGGCTGCCTAGTATTGTGATACAGCAACTATGAAGGTAATAAGTGAATCTGTGAGTCATAATCATTTCCTAAGATAAAAAATAGAGACATGCCTACAAGTAAGGATGGGAGTTTGAGTGATATCTACTTTTATGGGTACATTTACAATTTTTCTAAAAGGAACCTGAGGGAAATTCTGCTACAAAAAGAAGAAAATGACCTTAGTTTATTTTCCAGCTAAGGAAGAAAAATGTTTGAAGAGGGTTTATTCCAGTAGTTCAACAAATACAGGGGGAAATATCCAACCACCATGGTAGTCAAAGATAAATAAAATCATGTAACTTGCACATTAAATCATTACTTTTTAAAATGAGCTTTGTAATGTTGGTAAAAGGGCAGAGAAAACTTTGGAAATAATCATTAGGAACTATTTTTAAAATAGATGTTAATATCTATGAAGAGTTCACATTCTTTGATCCAATCTAAAGAACCTTAAATTTTAAAAATTATTAATAAATTTATTCATAACCGCATCTTTTAAAATAGCCCCAACTTGGAAGCAATCTAAACTTCCAACCAAAGGGAATTTTTAAGTGCCATTATAATGGCATAATTCATAACATAAAACTATGTTTAAGATAACAACATTAAGAAATTTATTTAAATATAATTCTTGATTGCTACAGAAAAATCACACTAGCATAGAGATTGGAAACAATATAAGGACAATTCCTACCTGCCATTGGTCTTCATTGACGCCTGGCAATACTTCTCTTTCCTGTTATGCTCAGCAACTATTTAGAACTTTTTAATTTTCCTCACAACCCTGACTCTCAACCTCTCAGATCCTTCTCACAGAATTTATTTACTTTTATTTCACAAAGCACATAGAAGCTGCCAGATTTCTTCAACTTCTTCTCCCAGAATGTTCACCATTTTTCAGCAACTACACTGGATCCTTTCCTCTGTGGTCTCCAGTTAGTAGATAACAGGCACACTTTGTCTAGCCTAACGCTAATCCTTCTGTGCTCTGAACACTGCCACTTCCTGTCTTTTTTCATCCTCACTTCTCTTTCTCTTTTCCCTTCTTTCAGTTTCTTCTCTAATGACCCAATTCTGTCACTTTTAAAAGTGCATATCTCTCCAACTTTAAGACAATAACAATAAAGTACAATAACGACTCCTAAATTTTCTTTTTCATAATAGTTAAACTTGAAAGAATTTGTCATTCCTTCAACTCTTAACCCACAGAAACCCGGCATCTGGTCCTTATCTTCCTTTATATCAGCAGCATTTATAGAGCTTCCATCTTACTCTTGTTGAATTGCTCTTTCCCTGTTTCTGTGATACTGTTCAATTATGACCTCCTCCTCTCCTTCCGACCATTCCCCTTAATTGTCTCGATTGTCTCTTCTCCGTGTGATTGGCCCTTAACATTAGTTTTCTCCAGGGCTTGTCTGAGCCACCTAACTTCTCTTACTCTGTGCACTTTCCCGATGTGCTCTCTTCTCCTGCCAGAGCGTCAAGTATCATTTGTAAGAAAATTAGGCTCAAATCCAGCCCCACCTCTTGCTCCTGAAATTAAGAGCTTTGTATCTAACTGGCTAGTGATTTCCAAGTGGATATGCCACAGGCACCTTGGATTCAATATGTCAAAGTTTCTCCTTCTAATCTGTCTACTTCCAGCTGAAGAGACTTCTTTCATGGAATCGCTATCTTAGTGTTGATAACAGCATGAATCCAGTGATCCAAATCAGAAATTTGAGGGCAATTTTTAAGTCTTTTCATTCCCTTAATCCAATATTCCATCAATCACCAAATTCTGTGTTTCTACAACCTAACTATTTCACAAATATCTCCATTTTTGTCTAGATTTTTACACTGGATCCACTAGCTTCTCTATATTAGTCTTGTCTCCATTCTTCTATCGGTGGTGTGCTAATAAACATTTAACAACCACCTCTCTGAAGAAAATAAAAGCCTCAATTTGTAGTATTTGCCAATTTCCATGTGTTAAATATTCATAGAACGACAAATTTCAAGCCACCAACATAATGCCAATGAATATGGAGTTAGAAAATGTTGCTAACATTTGGCTCCCTTAAGCTTATGAGCTGGTTCCTGCACAAAAGTGTTTCTTCATACTAGCTGTATACCAGTATAATCCAGGGAACTTTGCATACACTATATGTGTATGTGTACACACACACACACACACACACACACACACACACACACACGGACTTCATTTCCAGAGTTTAATAGGTCTGGGTCCCTTGGTATATTGTAAAACTTCCACAAGTCTTTCTAATGTGCAACTGAGGTTAATATCAACTCTGCACCTGAGTTATCTTACTAAAATCAAATGTGATTATGACTATTAACCATCCCAACCTACACCCAGTTAAGTTAATTAATTGCCTTCAAAATGATAGCCAAATTCTGAAAATCTTTAATGCCCATATGACCTGGTCCCATGTCTAGATTATTCCTTCCTGCCATTTACTTTGTTAACTTCCCCAAGTCGTCAAGTCTAAATTTAGATAGCACTTCTTCCAGGAAGCCTTCCTGTATCAATCAAGTCTAGATTTGGCTCTGCCTAGTTGTACCATGCATTTTGTGTCTGTGAAGACCCTGATTAGGTGTATATTATTCGTCGTTGTATCCACAGAGTCTAGAACTTAGTTATTAAGTGAAATTTTAATATATTTTGAATGAAAGGAGTCTTACTTTCTCATTTCCTTATTAGCATACTTATTAGAAAATAATGTAATATAAAAAATTAGAAAATATAGAAATTCTGTAAAAAGGCCACACATAGACTTACCTTCTTTAAATATATCCACTCATAAAAATATATTAGTATATGTTTTTTTCAGTCTTTTTCTGGGCATACTTTAATAACTCTTATACATGTTACCAAAGATTATTATCAATGCTTAGATCCAATCTGTTTAGGTTGACTTTTACCTTTATAAAAAGAAAATTACCAGAACAGAATATACAGAGGGTACCAAAAAAATGTACAGATTTTAAGAAAGAAAAACTGTATTAAAATTGTAATACTCAATATATACTGATAACAAAAGATGAATACAAGTCACGTTTGACTTCTGCAATTACAAGGTGTGCTCAAAGTGGTTACCATCAGCATCCAGGCACTTCTGATTACAGCGAACTACTGCTTGAACAACGTTGACCAAAGTGTCCACTTGTATACATTTTTTTGGCACCCCCTGGTATATACTAAAATCTCCCTATTCACACCCTGAGCCACCCTAAGCTTCTTTGCTATTGAAAATTAATGTGACGTAGTAGAAAGAACTGTGTTCAAATGTGGCTCCACTTCTTCTAAGTTGTTATTTAATGCCTCTCAACCTCACTTTTCCCAACTATAAATGGGGTTAATAATATATACTGTAAAATGTTATTGTGAGGTTTATAAGAAATGACAGCTCTATAACATATAGTTTTGGGTTCAATAATGTTGAATGCTACAGAGTCGTCAGGATTGAGGAAAAAATACTGGCTTTGCTAGCAAGAGAATCGGTCATTGCAGGTCTCCATCGGGTGTGAGGTCAAAGAGAGATTTCTAGGACTTAAAAAGTAACTGTAGATCATAAAAGCAGACCACTCCTCAGAGCACTTTGACAAAGTAAAAAAAGAAAAAAAAAGGAGAGCAATATGGGGTATCTAGAGGGGACAGCAGAGTCAAGTGAAAGTTTTTTGAGTTAAGTGATAGGAAATAAGTTGGTGACAAGGAAGAGTGTGAGGATGGAAGAGAAACGCACCTCAGGTGGGAGGCAGGTTCTCAGAAGCTGAGAAGGTCTAGTGCAGGTGCGGGCGTTAGACTTAGTGCCCAGACTTCATCATTAGATGGATATCTTTTCACTTCAGACTTGAGGAAGTTCAGATTAAAATGAGTACAGTCTATATGTTTAAATCCTGAATTTCTCCTGAGGGAAAGAGATAATCCTATACAAATGGACCATGAGGCAATACAGATGACTGAAAGGAAGCTGAAGGAATTGATGCAACTGCTTCCAGTTATTGGCAGGTAGCTGCTACATTATCTTTGCATTTTTGATCATCGGTCCAGTTTAAGCACAGAAATACATGGTGGCCAGATTTTAAATAACTGGTTGCATCCACCTCAAAATCATTATTATGTTTGTTCAAAATAAGTTTGAGAAATCAAGGGCTAATTTAAAGAATTCGATGCAATAGAGACCTGAAAATGTCATACTTCAAACGAAATACTGAGCATCAGTGCCTTTCTCCTTCCCCTTCCCTTCTCCTTCCCCTTCCCCTTCCCCTTCCCCTTCTCCTTCTCCTTCCCCTTCTCCTTCTCCTTCCCTCTCCTCTTCCCCTTCTTCTTTACCGTCTCCTTCTCCTTCTTCACTCAACTTGTCTTTCAGATCAAGTGGCCAAAACTCCTCCTTTCATGGAGTTTACTTCTAAACAAGGGAGTCTGATGGAACAGAAGTAAATAAGTAACTGCATGATATTATATTGCGATAAGCGCTGGAAAAAAGCAAAGCTGGCAAATGCAGGTCCAGGATGTGGGGGCAGGCTGTGTTATTTTAGTCCGTGTGACCTGAAAGGTCCTCTCTGACAAGTTGACATTTGAGACCTGACTGGCAGAGCTATGGAAGATCTGAGAGCACAGTATTCTAAGAGTTCAGCAAGTTCCACTGTCTTAAGGTGAAAAGCGGGATATGAACGGAAGGTCAGTGTAGTTGAAGGTCAGGATAGTAAGTGAAAGTAAGGAGCAATGGAACAAGGTGAATTTGGGAATTAGGAAAGGGAGCTTGCAGGCCATGGCAAGGAGTTTGCAACTGATTGTTAGTGCAATAGGATGTTATCGTAAAGTTAATCGGAAATATGATCAGATTTGTATTTTATAAAAAAAAATTGTAAATGCTGTGTGAAGAATAAATAATATAATTCAATCATGTTATTATGTATTACTACTCGTTACAAGACTCATAAAAGCTCAACTCATTTCTAGCCCATTTAGAAAAGAATCTTAACATGATATTGATGAGCGGGGCCTTAAACATTCTTTGTCAATTTCTTTAATTCTTTTATTTAACAGATGAGGTTGTTAAGGTCCATTGGTGAAATAATATACCCAGGTCACCCAACCGATTACAGGCTGAGTCAGGATTAAACTAGGATTCCCTATCTACCCTATGTATTGTTTTTCCCACTGTGCCCGACTTTTCCCCTTGGTTTTGCATATATATATATATATATATATATATATATATATATGTGTGTATATGTATATATATATAGTAGGAAGGACACTAGCTTTGGATCATTTCAGTGATTCTCCCAGAAAGAATGAAGAGTGTTGCTTAAAGTGTGCTCTAAGGACCATCAAGGTTGTTTGTTTCAGAAGTAGCTACTGATACAGAATCTCTAGAAATGGGACCTAATTGAAGAAAGAAAAACTGGAAAAGTCCAGGAGCTGTCAGTTTTCATGGTGGAGCACCTGTCAGTTATACTCCATCTTAAGCAATTGTGATTGAGCCGTCTCCACTGGATATTTTTCCTACATATGAAAATATCCTCTTCATTTTATTTTTATTCCCACCCCACCCTCAATACAACTTTAACAGACTGTCTTCAAAAAAACAAGAAGTCATCTTGTAAATGAAAATAGCCCCCAAACTGCATATAGTCCTATGGGCAAACCCCCAAATCCAGAACAGTGACTAATCTAACTACCAATAAACTGGTATCATCCAAATAACAGGGATTTAGATATGGTATATGCTGATTAGGAAGGAGGGAAAGGTGCAGTGTATTTTAGAAATATATCCATCAAAAATTGTTATTTTGGCAGTAGGATTTTGGTATTTGGAAAATTCATTTATATGAAACATCCCATCTGACTGATAGTGTATAAAGAAAGCGTCATCAATAATGTTTGCCTTTTACCATTGAAAAACATTCCTAAGTTAAATTGTATTTGTTGATCACTTCCTATAGTTCTCTTGTTTCTGAATAAGGAATCTTTCTATGCACATTATAAAGTTAAAGTTTCACATTTATGTCCCAAACCAGTAGCTGGGGAGGTGACCTTGAGGATGGGGTAGCAACTTCTGAAAGACATTAATACAGTGACAATAAAACGGGCTACTACTTGTTGAACTTCATACTAGGTGCACAGTACCAACTTTATATGCATCATCTTATTTAATCTTCTGAAAAACTTACCAAGTAGGCATTATTGTATCCATTTAACAAGCCCCCACCCCCAACTACTATGTTCTTTAGCATTCGTTTTTATTGGGGAGTCAATATTAGTTCCCTGAGCAGTAGAGAAATTTTCCAGGCTTCTGGGTGAGGACTTGATCTATGAGAATTTTAAAGGATGTGAAAACCTCTGACTCAGGGGTTACAACTAAAAGCATCACAGCCATTGGAACAGCTCTAAAAATATTGTCTTGGAAAGGGTAAAAACATAAAAAACATGAGAGTTCTCTGTTGGCACCTTTGCTTGGCTTTGTGACCTAATTGATGTTTTTGACAATTTGCTGTAGTGAAGTGTAATACTAATTTCAAGAATGTGACTTAGGATAGACTAAAATACAGAAAATTCTGTATTGTATTTTATATTAGCTCAAAGTATTAGTAATTGCCTGTAGAATACCTTTCTAAGTTGGGTACAGTGTTCACAGTGCTCATAGTATATAAGTTTTCTCTGTGTGTGTGTGTGTGTGTGTGTGTGTGTGTGATCTGCATATTAATTTAGTTAATTTACAACTTAATTTATAATGTTCAATTTGCTTTTAATTTATTTTAATTTAATTTTAAAATTTGCAATTTACTTAACTTACAAAATATGTAATGCTAGATAAAGTATAAAACAATAACAAAATGAAACACACAAATAAACAAAATTAGTTTTGAACTTGAAAAGAGAAATAAACATTTTTTGGTGCCAGATGAAGAGGAAACTCATAGTCAGAGGAATGTGTCCAACTGTAGCTTGCAGGATTACAGAGAAAACAGGCCAAAATCTAGGCTTTAACAGTTGGAGACTGGGTTTTAACACTAGCACAGGAGAGAA
The DNA here is from genome assembly GCF_001890085.2 of Hipposideros armiger. Taxonomy (NCBI): domain Eukaryota; kingdom Metazoa; phylum Chordata; class Mammalia; order Chiroptera; family Hipposideridae; genus Hipposideros; species Hipposideros armiger. The sequence continues at coordinate 772,173 of NW_017731410.1, forward strand.
GGCTATCCAAGGGCCTGGGCTTGCAAGAAACTGGAATTGAGCTACCAGGAATCATGAAGAGTCCACATTTCAAAGGGAGACTAAAAAAAAAAAAAAATCAACCCACAGGACTACAGAAATCACCTATCAGCAAGGTCCAGGTGGAAAAAATAATCACCTGTGGGAACCTAGTAACTAAGGCCTGTGCAGTGTTCATGAGTGAGGTCCTCATGATACAGGGACTAAAAATGGCTACCAATGAAACAAGCAGAGACAAATCTACATCTATCAAGTTGTACTGAAATTATATATTATTAATGATTGTCAAAGTCACAAGAGAAAAAAATACATCAAGAAATGTAAATAAGAGATATACTGCCATAAAAACTGTCCACTAACACTAGGTGGCAGGAAATAATGGAATAGTTACAGTGCTAGAGAAAATTTATACCTAGCTAAGGAATTATTAAAGACGTTGAAACAAGTAAATTCGAAGACATATAAAGATTGAGAGATTTTACTACTCTCAAATCCTTACTAAAAGCAAAATTGAGTTATGAAGTTGAGAATGAGAAGGTCCAACATATGTTTAAGGTACATTTCAGAGGAGAACCTAGAAAGAAAGGGGTAAATAGAGATAAAAGGGGGAAAGAAGGATAAGAAAAACACAAAAGAAGTAGCAAGAATAAGTAAAAATATATGTTAATAATTATACAGATATGAATAGGTTAACTCTACAATTAGAAAACAAGACAGTAAGATTGGGTTTTTCAAACTGCAGTGATTTGTTGCATAAAGCCTTATTTCTGTGGTATTCTTGCCAAAAATCATCACCTATGGGAACACATCAGATATATTTAAATTAAATATATGTTATATTATATTAACTTAAGATAACTCACCTTAAAATATTCACCTGTATTATTTGAAAATGTCAAAATAATGAAAGACAAGATTTTCTCACTAAGCCAAATTGAAGGAAATTAAAGCTATGTGACAACTAAAGTCAATGTGATTCTGGATTGAATCTTGGACTTATAAGGGACATTAATGGGGTTAATGGAAAAATTGAATAAGGCCTGTGGATTAGATGATGATATTAGATCTATGTTAATTTCCTGATTTCGATGGCACTGTCATTATCTAGGAGAGAGGGCTTGTTTTTAAATAATAGTCACTAAAGTGTTAAGAAGAAATGGACCTTCGTGTCCTTAACTTATTCTCAACAATTCAGAAATGTTACCATTTGGTAAAACTAGGTGAAAAAATTATATAGGAGATCATTGTACAGTTTTCATAATTTTTACATAAATTGATGTCACTTCAAAATAGTCATCAAAACTTACAACTTTAATAGATTGAAGGGTAAAATCTTATGACCATATCGAAATTATAGTAGGAGAAACCTCCTTACCTGTAGGAAATGCTTGATGACATAATAGGGTTGAATTGTAATGTCGTTTTCAATGTACTGTCAAAAGGTACAGCAATATGCATACACATACATACATACATATACATATACATATATATCCATATGCACATATATATATATATATATATATATATATGTAAATATATATATATGCACTTACAAGTAACTATGTAGATACAGAGAAGAAATGAGAGAGAAAGAGAGAAAAAGAAAACAAAAACAAAGTAAAAGTTTGAAGCCTGGGATGTTCCTTATACTACTGTTTTATGACAAGTTCCCTGGAAGGCTCTGAGGCAATAATGTAGGTGCTCTCTAGGGGAAAAATTATAAGAAAGCGGGACATGGTACAGTGAGGGATAAGGGGCTGAGTAAAGATGAGATCTCAGGTAAAATCATCCCTGACTTGGCCCACAGAATTCTGGAGCTTATATCACAGTTCAAAATTGTCTACCTTGAGGTAAGACAGCTGACATTTTATAGCCTACCACATGTAGTCACTGGCTGTGGCCTGTGGATAGGGAGAGGGGAGTAGATTGGGGTGGAGAGCAGAGGGAAGAATAATTTGGCGCAGATGCAGCTCCCATTGGTGAAGAGCAGTTCTCAGGAAGAAAGGCAGCTGTACTCCACTATCAGCCAACACTGGCTGCAGAGGAGGACAGTTGCTCCAGCCTAGTAAAGGGAAACAGGCAGGCACTGATAGCAGATGCTGCATATTCTTTCATCTTTTCTGTGTCTTTGAAAGTTTTCATAAGGAGAAATTGGAGAAAAATCATAGGATCTTCATGCTAGACACAAACAAAGCAATTAATAAAATCCAACATCAATTTTGTAAAATTATACAAATTTACTAGGAATTAGTCATAGAAGCCTTAACTAGATAAAAGGTATCTTACAAAGAAACCTTTACCTAACTTCACAATTATGGAAAAATTTTGGAAGCATCTCCATTAAAGTCAGAAACAGGAAAAGAATAGCTACAAAATGGCTGCTCTTCTACATAAAAAGAAGGTTCTAACCAAGATAAAGAGAAGATAAAGAAATAACACATAAGATTTGGAAAAGAAGTAGCAAAACTATTATTACTTGCTAACACTATAATTTTCTATCATAGACCATCTAAAATGACTTATAAGCTAATGAAACAAGATTACCACAGATCAACAGAACTCAAAATGTTCTTACATAACAGCAATAATGAATAGAAAAAAATTAATAAAAAGGACTTTCTATTCAGAATAGCAACAAAACCAGCATGATTTCTTGGAATAAATAAATCAAAATAGTCCCATGAACTGTACTGAGAAAATGGCAAATGTTACTGAAGGAAATTAAATAGATTTGCATAAACAGAGAGAGGCAAATTATTTTCATAGATTGAGAAGTTCCCAAAATTATTGCTAATGTTTGATACAATTTTAACCAAGACTTCAATGTGACTTTCACTGAAACTGAACAAATTCTAAAATTCTTATTAAAGAATAAATAACCAAGATAACCAAGACAATTCTAAAAAAAGAGAGAAGAAAGACAGTGGATCTGTCACATAGAAGTTAAGGCTTGTTATAAACACATAATGAAAACAATGTGTTTAATGCTGGAATGGATAGAAAGGTCTATAAAAACTAAAGAGTTTGGGAACAGACTCAAGCATATATAAGGACTTGTATACGATAGAAGTAGAAACACAACTCTGTGGGGAAAAGATGGACTATTCAATAATGTTGGAACAATTGGCTTTCTACGTGGGAAGAAGTAAATTTGATCCTTACATAAAACTGTAAAATAAAATAAATTCCAGATGGACTAAATTTCAAAAAGGAGAGAAGAATTTTTAAATATATGTATTAAATGACTATTTGGAAGAACATTTCCTGAAACTTGGGGTAAAAAAAGCATTTCTTAAGAAATACACAAGAGGGTGGGCCGAGTGGTGCATTGGTTAAGAGCTGGCTTGGGACACTGGCTTTGAGCAGCAGTAGTTTGCCGAATCAGAAGTGTCTGGGCACTGATGGTAACCACTTTGAGCACCTCTTGTAATTTCAGAAGTCAAATGTGACTTGTATTCATCTTTTGTTATCAGTATATATTGAGAAATACAATTTTAATAGTTGTTTTTTCCTTTCTTAAAATGTGTATATAAATTTTTGGCACCCCCTGTGTTTGTTGATATCAAAATTTAAACTTCTGTATGACAAATAATATTGTAAACAGAATTGAAAACAAATCCAATATTGAGAGAAGATTTATAAAGGCTATTATGACAAATCCCTGACAACCAAAGAGAGAGAGAGAGAGAGAGAGAGAGAGAGAGAGAGAGAGAGAGAGAGA
>NW_017731410.1:775949-787686 GCF_001890085.2 Hipposideros armiger
AGAAGGAGGAGGAGGAGGAGGAGAAGAAGGAGGAGGAGGAGGAGCAAGAGAGGAAGGAGAGTAAGAAGGAAGGGAGGGAGGAAGGGAGGGAAAGAGGAGGAAAAGAAAGATAAAGGAAGAAAAAACAAAAGCAGCCCAAAAGAAAAATGAACAAAGGTCATAAACAGTAATTTAAGAGGAAAAAATTTGAATGGTCAATAAAGAAATGAAAGATGCTGAATCTTATAATAATCAGGGAACTGAAAATTAAAACTATTGTATTGCGATATCATTCCATACCTTTCATATCGGTGAGGGATAACATGAAGCCTGATGAAGCCATTGGTAAGGGTGTGGAACAATGGAAACGAGCATCCTTTTCCTGTGGGGCATATAGTGGTGCAACCACCGTGGAAAACATCTTGACAGTATTTATTGAAGCTGAATTATATACATATCTATGGCCCAGCAACTAAATATACTTAAACATGTGTACCAGAACATTCTTTGCATCATTATTTGTAATGGAGAAACAATGACAACGTAAATGAATGTTAATAGGAAAAATGGGTAAATAAATTGTGATATATTCATACCATGAACAGCAGTTGTAACCTAATCTATTTATATTAAGAGAGTTACAAAAAATATAAAGGCCATCAAATATATGGCGATGGAAGGAGAACTGACTCTGGGTGGTGAGAAAATGTGATAGATACTGGGGGTGCCAACAAATGTATACACATGACTTGTATTCATCTTTTGTTATTGGTATATATTAAGTATTACAATTTTAATACAGTTTTTTTCATTTCTTAAAATGGGTATACCCATTTTGGCACCCTCTGTAGATGATGTGTTATAGAAATATACACTTGAAAACTATGTAATTGACGTGAAAATATTAAAAACTCAAACTGATGCACTATGTTGTTGGTGGAGACACACACACACACATGCACATACACACACGTATGTAAGACCATTAGAACACAGATTGACTGGAAGGAATCAAATCAATATCTTGGCATTAGTTTGGGAAAGGAAAGAGTGGGTAATGGATTTAAGGAAAGGAATAAAGGAGACCTGCATATACTCTATATTAATCTATATGAAATAGAACGTTCAGTGTATATATGAGTGTATGTGTATGTATCTTTGCACACGCGCATGTGCGCGTGTGTGTGTGTGTGTGCGCGTGTGTGTGTGTGTGTGTGTGTGTGTGTGTGTGTGAGTGTGTGTGTGTCTGCCTGTCTCTATATATAGTCTGAGTTAAAAATCACAAAAAAAGTAACATTTGCAATATTGGGTGAAAGTGTTTTCACATCAAATTTTGCATTTTTCTTTTTCTTGTTAAAAAAATAAAAACCCAACTGTAAATCCGATGCTGAATTATGATAATCAGAGGCCAAAGGACTATCAGGCATTAGAATCCTAAGAAGGAGCCTGCAAAACACTATGCATCAAAAGTGGTAATTTACCTGCCCCCTTAAGGGGAGGTCAAATCGCAGTGTTGGGTTCCAACTGTGCTACTAGTTAACGCCTGGCTCAGACTCCAGTGTTTTCTTGGAGAAAGTGTTTGAACAGACAGAGGCAAAGCTGAAGCCAAGAAGTTCTGGGGAAATGAGGTTCCCGAGGGTGGACTGCTATTGCAAAAGTGAATTTTCACGTGGCCAGGGGAGGTCAGCAAAGCAAAACAAAACCAACAAACAAAACCCTGAAAGGCTGAATACAGAAAAAATATTTCCTCTTTGGAGACACTGCAATTCTTTCTTTAGTCCAATCAATCTCTCTCTCTCTCTCTCTTTCACTCCCTCCCTCCCTTTTTCTTATTTCCTCCCTCCCCCTTTTTCTTTAAAGGAACCAAGAGAACATAGAAGCTGTGGTGTGAGAGAAAGTAGCATAAGAAATTTGTATTTCATATGTGATTTTTGTACTTTCAAAAATACCCCACTTCTTACCACCCCCACATGCTCTTAACTGTCCCCTGTTGCACTAAAACAAAACAAACAAAAATAACTGAGTACCTCTAAATCTTTGAAATTTTAAGGCAAAGTAACTTGGTTTTGTGCCTTAGAAGATATCATTTTATGTTCTGTATGAAATATTTCTGTGGAACTTGAGAAAAATTGTTTATAAAATGGGGAGTTGCCCCAACTTTCATGTACTATGTTGTAATAAATTTAACTATACCATGTTCCTTTCTTGAAATGTAAAACGGCATACAATTTTTTCTGCATACATTCCTAATACTATAAAGTTCCTTTAAAATTTTGCTAGCAAGATATAGTCAAAAGTGATAGAAAATATTTTCACTTTACATAGACTTATGCTATGTTCATCTCTGAAGATACATTTAAAAGAAGTGTTTTCTGTATAGTTATTGAAGAAAAATTTTAAGTGCAGTTAAGCATAAATAAAATAATTTAAATAACTTGTAATTCCACTATCATAGAGAAGTTAATCCCAACAAATTTATTTTACTTTATTCTGTGGCTTGTAATCAAAGGAAGAGGTAACACCAAACTTTAATGGACTATGACCTTTGTGTTTGACCCATGAGGACCTTTCTGGATCTTTCTCGTTGTTTTCTTGGCTCTGAGAACAGCCTAGAATTTCAAAAGGAGATTTAAAGAGAACTGTTACTGTGTGAAGCTCAAGTTCTCCAACGGAAAAGGACAGAGGGAACTCCAAGTCTGGGCTCCTCTTGCAACAGGCAGCTAATGAGCATCTCTTCGACTATGTTATACTGATTCTTCTTCTTGTTCTGCATTTCTTTCTAGCATCTTCTGTACTAACAATCCCCTTATTGCCATAGTGCTGTCTACACCATTTCTCTACTTACTAAATCTCACTCGAAGTGATAACAGTAGTGCCAGGATTTTTCTGCTCTTTAAAACACATGATTGTGATTTCTAAGCTGAAAAGACAGTCATCACAGTTTGCAAATTCTAGAATAAACACATATGTGGTACACACCTGCCAATAAGAATAAAGCTAATTCTTATTCCCTAATGAAAACACAAGCAAACTATATATTTGGAAATCTGCCACTGGACTCAGCTAAACACACACACACACACACACACACACACACACACACACACACATGTACACACTAATATACACACAGAGCCAACACCTCAACTTGTGAGAGTTAGGATAAAAATATTTGCTTACTTAATGCTAACTTGAGATAAAATATTTAGTTACTTTGATCATATTTATTAAAATATGAAAGAAAAGGCTAATCACTTATCATTTATTTTAAATTTTCTGGAATAGCTGATGGTGCCAACTTATGTAAGGTCTTTAATTAAATTGGAATGTAAATCTATGTTACTGTCTATAAAAGATTAGCCATTGAAATCGCAATACCATAATCAGATATTAAGTGGTGTTTAAAATTTCCTCTAAAGCAAGAATTTAAAAAATTAATTAAACAGGTCAGTTTAGTAATGATTCTCATACAAAGGAGTATCAGTAGTGTTTTGACACATTCTCTGTCATTAAAGTTTCACACACTATTGGAGGTTTACTTTGTAGGCAAGGGTGGGCAACAGGCAGAAAACACACATGCCATGCTAAGGAGGAAAAAATGAACCTGTGAGTGCTACAGAGCCAGTAAAGTATTTTAAGCAGATAGGTTACATGGTAATATTTGCCTTTTAAATATCAGCAGTCCAAACAAAGGATGGATTTTAGGAGATTATTGAAATAATCCTGGTTTTCACCTCAAATTCTGCAGGAGATGAAGGGTGGTAAATGATTTGGAAGAGAGAATTTGAGAAATACTTAGGTGAGAAGGGAAGGAGCTGCTTATTGGGAAGGTAGACTGGTTATTGGGAAGCATAGTAAGAGAGGAGAATGAGACAATAATCACTTTCAGGGGTCAGGCTTGGGTGACAGGAAACTGGAAATGCCAACCAGGAATAGAAGGGGTTTAAGAAAAGAAGCAACCCATGGGAGTGTCAGGCATGAGCAATAATAATGAACTCAGTTATGGAAAGAATGTTGGAATTACGGACACGTCTAAGGAAGAAGTTGGACATTTGCCTAGCACTTAGGAAAAGTTGGTTGGAGTTTTGTAGATAAAGCCATAAATAGGGATAAAATTGATCAGGGAGACACTGTAGATTAAAGTAGAAAAGTGGTCACAGGAACAAGTTTACTTTAGAGGCCATGGAAAGAGCACTGTTAGGAGAAAATTAGGCTAGAAAAAGTAAGAAAACAAAAGAATGTTGTGTTGTGGAAACAGAGTAAACAATTTGATCTCAGTAAAGAGGACTAGTAAGACCTATTTTGGGATAAATATATCCATACATTTGCATTAATAACTGAGAATATATATATATATATATATATATATATATATATCCATCATATGTGTTTGTATATACCCACATATGTTTGTGTATACATAGACATACATTTTATATAAATATACAATATATAAAACCATATAGTTTTATTATATATATATAGTTATCAATATATATTGAGTATTACAATTTTAATATAGTTTTCTCCTTTATTAAAGTGTGCATACATTTTTTGGCATCTTCTGTATGTATATACCAGTATATATACACACACATATACAGAGGGTACCAAAAAGATACACATTTTAAGAAAGGAAAAAACTGTATTAAAATTGTAATGCTCAATTTGTACCAACAACAAAAGGTGAATACAAGTCATTTGTATACATTTAAAGCTGGAAATTCTTTCAGTAGCTTCTCTGAGTTTTTGGCTTTTAATATTAGCATTTCCAAAAGTTGCAATTTGCTTGCAAAAAATTAACATGCTGTGAGTTAAAAAGATTAACAAATTATATTCTGTTTTCCAAAGTTATTGTATTTCTTTCCATTTAGATATCAATTCGTTCTATAGAGTTGTTTATATACATATTATTAGCTAGGCATTCAAGTTGTGCTGAGATAAATAATAACATTCATAAGGCATGGATAATACATTAGAAAGCATATTGTCCAGTGTGAATGGAAGACATGTAAATACCATAGATGGTAATAAAAGCAACGATAGAAAAATATGCAATATCCAGTAGGAACTTAAAAGAGAGGGTGAATTTATTAGTTAATTGTTCATTTACTCCTTGTTTACTCAAGAATAGATTTAAAGTGGGTCACAACAACATGAAATAAAAGGAAAACTGAATAATGAAGTGGATTCAGAGGGAAAAGCTTAAATAATTTGAAGTCAACAGCAAATGATATACAGAATACATAGGTAAGGTCTAGAAAATGTTAAAACAGGCCACCAGTTAACCTATAGGCTTTCTAGAAGAGAGGCAAAAATGAGAACATAATTGCACTATTCATATTACCTACAAAGAAAAAGAAAACAAACCTATTCCTTGTGCTAAATAGCTTTTCCTCATAGGTAGTCAAAAAAGAGAACAATATACCATCAGCAACATCATCTGTCTATTAAAGAGATTTCACAGAGTTATGTCTTACAGTGACTCTTAGCATGGGCCAATGATCACAAGTCAAATTACATTTAATAAAAACAGTTTTATGAGAGAATAAACCATATGGTCCAGATGTGTAGATTTCTGCTTGTGTGCTTTATTCCAAGGATGGATTTTTTGTGAGTATAAGAACACATGGACTGTATTTCACTCAAGCAATCCTTTGCAAATTTATATTGTCCAACCAAGTATTCAGATAGTATTATAGTCCCTGACAATAACTTCGGGTACAACTATTTCAATCAATCTACTGATTGAATAATGGGAATGCCTGACTCCCTCAGGGGATGAGATGGGTGCGGATGAAAGGGAGCATGGAATTTTAGCTGTTTATTAAAATATTGGTAAAATTCACATTAACATAAAATTTGTTATAGTAACCAATTTTAAGTGTACAGTTCAGTGCCATTAAGTACATTCATGTTGTGGTGCTACCATCACCACCATCCCTTCACAAAACTCTACCCATCCCCCCTGTCTGCAACCTAACTACCATTCTACATTCTGTCTCTATGAATTTGACTACTCTAGGTACCTCATGCATGTGAAATCATGCTGTATGAAAATATGGAACAGCTTCACAAATTTGCATGCCGTCTTTGCTCAGGAGCCATGCTAATCTCTGTATAGTTTCTATTTTAGTAATGTGATACTAAAGTGAGCACCTTAGCGGGTTTTTGAGGGGAGAAGAGGAGCACATCAGACTTAAAATGAGAAAAGCTAGTATACAAAGACACGTTGGTTTGATACTGTTTTCTGTGTTGCTGAAGACTGAGGTGAGGAGGGATGCTGAAAGAGATGAGGTTAAAGAGACTGGAGGAAGGCAGATGCCCAAGGGCTTTGTAAGCCTTGAGGAAGAGCATGGATTTACATGCAATGAGAAGAGACTAGGAAATTAAACTTTGTGTTTTAGAAAAATTAACTCCAGAAAAAAGAGAAGCCTAGAAGAGGATCAAATCTGAGACAGAAAAAACACTTGGAGGGCAATGGCAACTATCTTGGTAAAATGTTTCTTTTTTTCCTTTTTTAGTTTTTGCACATGGCTACAGCGGCAGAGTCAGATTACGGGATTGTAGCTCATGAGGAAATGTGTCTCTGTGCAGTGGAATTGAGGTTTTCAGCCACAATCTTTCCCTCCAAACTTAGAAGAAAACTTTTGACATTTTTGAAAATTTTGCAAAGGTCCAGAAAATCCAAAGTCAAAGTCTAAATTCATATTTTAACCCAGGAAAGCACTTTTGGGGTGGTATTTCTCCCCACTGATCTCTTTTTCCTCCTCAGGTGGTGTGAGTAGCAAATTAAGTGTGCTAACTCATTAACTATATAATTTTTCTGGAGTTTGATGTGAATCACTTAATTAAAAATATTTTAGATATAATTGACATACAATACTATGTAAGTTTTAGGTATACAACATGTTGATTTGATACATGTATATACTGCAATTTGATAACCACTGTAGCATTAGCTAACACCTCTAACACGTCACATAATTACCATTTCTGTTTTGTGGCAAGAACATTTAAGAACATCTAGTCTCTTAGCAACTTTGAACTATATAATACTGTATTGCTGACTGTAATCACTATGCTGTGGATTAGAACTTTAGAACTTTTTCATCTTCTAGTTGCAGGTTTATATCCTTAAACATCTCCCCAATTTCTCCCACCCCAGCCCCTGGTAACCACCATTGTATTTACTCCATTTGTATGAGTTTGGCTTTTTTAGATTCCACATATAAATGATATCATACAATATTTGTCTTTCTCTGTCTGGCTTATTTCACTAAGCATATTGCATCTCAATTCAACAAACCAAAGACAAAAAACTAGTTTTTAAAAAAATTATCTTGTTGCTGATGTGTACTGTGTGGTTATGCCTATGATAGTTATGTCTGTATGAAACATGTATAAACTCTTTTTTGTCATTCCCTAAACAATACAGTATAACAACTATTTACATAGCACTTACACTGTACTAGGTATTATAAGTAATCTAGAGATGATTTAAAGAATATGGGAGGACGTGTGTATGTTATATGCAAATACCATACCATTTTACATAAGAGACTAGAGCACCCTCAGGTTTTGTTATCTACGGGGAGTCCTGGAACCAATACCCCATGGATACTGAGGGGCAACTGTATATATACTACATCTTCTTTATCCATTCACCCTTTGACAGGCACTTAGGTTATTTCCATATCTTAGCTGTTCTGAATGAGTCATTTTTTATTATTCAATTAGTCTTAAGAAAAAGAAACCCAAATATGGAAGGAAATGCATTTATCTAAAACATGATAAGGTTTCTGACTTTATGCCCCTTAACAACTTGTGATTTGGTTGATCTTTAGGACAAGGGCAGAGGCTTAGGGCTTTGACAATAACCAGTTTGGTTTACACACTGCTCTATTTTATCCAGTGAGAGAACCAACTTTCTAAGGGCTACCTTCTTCCTCTAGTTCTTTGTAGCACACAGATCTCATGAAATACCCAAGCTCAAAACATTTCAATGGCAAATGCCTAAAGAATAGAGACTGAATTCACCATTACTTCCAAAGTTGGGCACTTTCCCTGACTCTGTGCCTTTGTTCTCACCATCCTGTCCTCCTGGGATGCTTTCCCCCACCCCATTTCCAGATGTTTAAATCATAACAGTTGTCAAGAACAATTCAAAGAAAAAAAATGTAGAGCTTCTTCAAGAAAATTTGCTAAACATAACCTCTCTATTCTTTAGCCCCCCTCCCCCCACCCTGTTGGACTTTATCTTTTCCATAGAACTGAATCCATTTTAGCTCTCAATGTTTTTATTTTAAAATTACTTGAGAATGGCTATAATGTCATGCTTGTGCTTACTTTCTCTATTTGCACATAGTAAAACTAACAAAATATTAAATAAATAACAAATGTTTTTATTCAATATATTTTATTGAATAATTGAAAAAATAAATGGTTTTTTTATTCAATATATTTTAGTCAAAATATTCAATAAATATTTCTTGCGTGACTATTACATGGCAAACTTTTTTTTTTTTTTAAGCTGAGCCATCCTGCTACCTGTTGGCAGCTCAGCGGCTGCTCAGCTCAGGCTGGACTCGAACCGCTGTTGCTCAGAGCTCAAACTCTTGAGTGAGCTCTTAACCAACTGAGCCACTCAGCCGGCCCACATGGCAAACATTTTGTTAGACATTAGGAATAGACAACGAATAAAACATCAGCTCTGATTGCAAGAAATCTGGATGTGAATGGGAGATACCTCAGAAAAGTTCTGAGAGGAGGAAGAGGCCATTCTGGGAATAAAATTGATAGAGGGCACTTAAAGACTGGCAGACAGGAGGATTTCTGGTCTTGATGCAAGATTAGGTAAAGCTGTGCTCACCACTTCTCAGGACCACATCAATTACAAGCAAACTACAGAACAACCATCAATGAGAATCACCTGAAGTCTAGCTGAACCAACGCCTTACAACTAAGGACATGCAGAAGAAGCCACCTTGCGACTGGTAGGAGGGGCAGAGACATGAAATGGGCTGGTCCCACACCCACATGTGACCATTAAAAACCGGGAGGGATATCTTAGCTGTGGAGGACCCCTCACTCCTTTGAGGGGTCCCAGCCCCATACCAGACTCCCCAGCCAAGGATTTCAGTTTTGGGGAGAAAAGTCTCCATAACTTCTGGCTGTGAAAACCAGTGGTGGAGATTGTAGCTGAGGGAGAAGGAGGTCAGCTAGAGCCCCAGGTGCTCCTCTTAAAAGGATGGCGCATGGGCTTCCTTGTTGACGAACTCACTCACTCTGAGCTCCAGTGTTGGGGCAGCAGCTCAAAAGGTGCCAGGGATATATGGGGAGGAACTGAATTGTCTGGCTTCAGTGTGAAGGCTGGAGGGGCAGTTTACTTCCACACAAAGGAGTTGGTAAGAAGCCATTGTTTCTTTGTTGAGCCCTCCCCCCTCCCTGCAAGCAGACGCAGGCACACAAAATATCAGAGTCTCAATCAAAATGGCTGTCACCTTTGGTCTGTCCTGCCCTAGTGATTCCCAGAGACCCTACCCCATCCAACATTTGAGCCCACCCAAGCTGCTTCCAGTGGCTTTTCCATACAAACAACCTGTCTTAGCTTATGCTGCAGACTTTCTAAAATCTCTCAAAGGTTCACAAAACCCAAACATGCAGCATCTGGGTTTGGCATATACCATACATCTGGCTGAGCAGCCCTAAGCCCAGACTAGTAACAGCCAGCCTCGATTCGCAGATTTGCCTCTTGAGGCACCTTTAAGGCCAGTGCAGGTGGCAGCCATCTGTGGATTGCTTTGTGGCTCATACCAGGTGGCCCCAGGCAGAGCAGACTGCAGCTAAATTTAGCCTGCAGCAAGCGGGCTCCCCCCTAGGAGGCCCCAGGGCTGGCATACCTGGTGGTCAGATTCAGGCCAAGCCACAGCGTCACTTAGCTGCCTCCCAGGACTACATACTCAAAAATCAGACTGGGCAGGCACCAGAGCCCCAATAACATGAACTCTGAAAGTAAAGGGATGGAAATAAATATTTCATGAAAATAGAAACAACAACATCAAAAAATACCTGAAGCAGCAATACTTATATCAAAGAAAATAGACTTTAAAACAAGGCTACAACAAGACACAAAGAAGGACCCATTAATTCCCCTTCTGGGTATTTATCCAAAGAAACCCAAAGCATTACTTCAAGGGGACCTGTACATCCGTATGTTCATTACAGAACTGATTACAATGGCCAAGATGTGGAGGTGACCTGGGTGTCTGTCAATGGTTAATGGAACACGAGTCAGTGGTACATGTATACAATGGAATATAGCTCAGCCTTGGAAAGGAATGGGTTCTTGCCATCTGCAGTGGCATGGATGGACCTGGAGGGTATTGTACTGAGTGGAGTATATCAGACAGAGAAAGGCAGATGCAATGTGATTTCACTTATATGTGGAATCTAAAGAACAAAATAAACAAACACAACAGAAACAAACTCATAGATACAGAGAACACTTTGATGTTTGCCAGTTGGAGGTGAGTGAGAAAGGGGAAATAATTAAGAAGTACAGGTTGGTTGATACACAGTAGTCATGGGGATGGAGGGTATAGTATAATGAATATAGTCAATAATATTGTAGGAATTCTGTATGGGATCAGATGGATACTAGATTTATTTGGATGGTAGATGGGAGGGAGGTTGGAGGGGCAGTGTGAAAAAAGTGAAAAGACTAAGAAGTACAAATTAGTAGTTACAAAATCATCATGGGGATGTAAAGTAAAGCATAGAGAATATAGTCAATAACATGGTAATAACTATACATAGTGCCAGGTGGGGGGATCACTTCTTATGTAAATGTCTAACCACTATGCTGTACACCTGAAATTAATATAAAATAATTTTGAATGTCTAAATAAAAAAATAAATAGATAAATAAAGTGAAAAAAAAGACATGCAGACAGGAGTATTAAGAAATGCTGAAGGGGTGGAATTAAAAAACGCATTCTAAGATCTCCAATTTTGGCTTAGTTAACAATGAATGGTGTTTCTTCATGTGGCAGCACAGCACTGTTCTTAAAATGGCAAGAAACAGAACTACAAGAAGGCATATTTCAATTCACAATAAGAACAACTTATTAGAGCTTCTCTACATTGAAATTGGTTCCTTTGTAAACATAAAGAGCTTTTTATCAGTGAAAAGTGTGTGAAAAAATCCAGATGACCACCTGTCAAGTACAATATATAAGAAATCATTGTGAGATCAAAAGTTTGTGTTGAGCAACTTAAAGACACTAACTCTAAAATTTATTAATTTCATATAAGGATAATGTCAGATAATGTCTTATTAAAAACTGATGCTTCTGAAACCCTACCAAAATTAGTCACAAAAATTTAATTTATTCTTCACTTTCCAAGGTACCATAAATTGTGATTTTCATTTGCTGAGACCTACAAGATTGTTAAATGCCTGTGCATTGTGTGTGCGTGTGTGTGTGTGTGCATAGTATTTAATTTGTATATATACATGTATTACATATACTGAGGGTGCCAAAAAATATACATACACATTTTAAGAGATGTTATCTATGCTCAAACAGTAGCTCGCTGTAATCGGAAGTGTCTGGACGCTGATGGTAACCACTTTGAGCACCTCTTGTAATTGCAGAAGTCAAATGTGACTTGCATTCATTTTTTGTTATCAGTATATATTGAGTATTACATTTAATGCAGTTTTTTTTCCTTTCTTAAAATGTGCATACATTTT
>NW_017731410.1:788166-840236 GCF_001890085.2 Hipposideros armiger
AAACGACCCTTTCACAGGGGTCGCCGGGTACTCCTATTTGGGCGTATCTGCATGTGGGCCTGGAGACGGATAGAGGAGCGGTGTCTTGGTTCCTAAGACCATCGAGAATATGTGTTTTCCGATGGTCTTAGGCGACCCCTGTGAAAGGTCGAGAACTGCTGCTTTCGTGCCTTCTTCCTCCCTCTTCTCCGTGCAGTCTAACCTTTATCCTCGGAGCCCTAATCATGAATGTTTGGACGAACGTGGTTCTCGTACTCTCTCCTGTATTTCCCATGATATCGTCAAACACATATTTTTAAAAACACAGATCTGATCTTGTAACCCAGCTCCTTTACGATCACTTTGCAGATGAGGAAACTGAAGGTTATGAAGTTTAGATGGATGCCCAGATCACAGATCTGGAGCAGCAGGCTGCAGAGAGAGCTCAGGCCTTCTGGGTCTTCCTCAGAGTTCTTTCGCCTCACCTCGCTGTCTTCCTGGGCATTGGACATATACTGTAAGTACTAAAAAAATAATTTTGCCTTCAAAATACAGTAACATTTAAACAGAGGGGACTGTATTTACAGACAGAAAGACTTTCACCTCAAAATGTCATTTACAAAGTACATAAAACCTATTCTCAGTTGATGAAGTTCAGTTTTGCAGAGCAATGACTCCTAACAGGTAAGGTACCATCTTTGAAATCATTTCCCCATTTGATTGTTTGTCCATGTGTTTACCTTGCTCATACATATGCAACAAGAAGCATTTCTATTGTTTTGTTTCTAGCCAACACTTTCATAGTTTAACACGTGTTGCTCAAATACATTAAAGGAAAATATTCTCATTAACATTAGCTCTGTTTATATTTTCTTTATATCTCATGAAATTTATAATTATAAAGAAAAAAAGGAATATCAAGTGTATTCATTTTCTGTTCTTTACTCCAATTCTCTTTGATTTTCATATTAGAAATTTCCAAATTCTGCATTGAAAAATTCATGATTTAATGAATTTGAGTAACTTTGCTAAAATATTAATACATGCAAAATTATAATAAGAAAGACATGGAATGGGTAAAATGGATAAATTTTGTTTTTAAAATTAGCAAGACAAAATATATTGTTATATAATTTATCAAATAAGAATTATTAGACTTACTGCAAATATAATTATAATATAATAAACTAAATATAACTGAATTGTACAAGTATGACTTTTAACCTTTATTTTCAGGTTATTGTTGCTTTTGAAATATATTAAATGTACTAAAAGTGAAATTTCCTGATAGAAAGTTAAAGTAAGCATAACTTTGTAAAATCCCATATGTGTGTACATCAAGATAGCTAATTTTTTACAATATTTGTTTTTCATTTTCTTATTTTTCAATGATACTATCAATGTTAGAATACAACACAAAAATGTTCTAGTTTGTTTCTTAAATTGTGGTGAAGTGTATTTTCTAGTGAGTAATACGTGATTAAATTTTCAGTCACATAAATATTTGTTCACTGACATAAAAAAGTATTTATACTTGGTTATACCATAATTCATTTTATTTACTGTTAATTTCAATAATAGAATGATCAAAACATGGTCTTGAAAATCTTAACTACTATTTTAAGTCTACCTAACAGCAAGAAACAAAGAACCTGACATTGATGTGGATTACTTCCATTATTTAAAAATACTGAATTAAATCCAGTGCACATTATGAATTATTTTTGCTTCTTCCTTTTAGGGTAGTTGTTAAAAGTAAAATAAACAGGCAGCCTTCCTTCTCTTAGGTGAGGCTGTTTCAGCTTGGAAATAAACAAAGCTCTCTCTCGATGAGATAGGTTCATTTCATATTTGTGTAATACCCTGGAAGAAATTAGGTTTCAATGAAGTCCATTTTTGTCACTGCATGTAGCAATGAATATCACACCCAGCAGGGCACAGTGGCACCTGGCTGTCCAGACCCCAGTGGAGCACAAACCATCTGGGGGTAATTACAACAAGGTATTCTTTAAGGACCAGATGGGACCAAGGAACAGAAGCCCCTACCCCTCCCAGTCATTTACAACATAATTCTTTTCAATGATATACTTAATCCCCCCACCAGCTATGCTTTTCAGCTTGCTGTTGTCACTGTTCCTTTATGTTAATTCAGTTGCAAAACCGAGAAAAAGAGAGGGAGAGAGAGTACAAGAAAAAAAAGGGAGAGGGGCAGACAGAGCCACCGGCGCCTCTAGGGACCAAAAGAAATTATTCATCCCTAAATTGTTTCCACCACAGCAAGTACAGTAACAAATTTTTTTTTAAAAGAGGGCTGAAATTATCCTAAAGAAGGTCAATGCGACAGCCCTGTGTGGCACCAGCTGAGGTTTACTCAGCCACCTGTTAGCTAGAAAGCTCTCCGCACACGCTTATGATGCATTTAACCAGTTTAAAGGGTCTTTATTGACAGGCCAGCCACCTCCATTCAGCAGGCCAGAGCCATGGGCCTGCTTTGTGGTCATATGTGGAGCACAAGTCTTAATTCAATTACACTGTAAGCCTATCCAATCTGCATCACTGCCCTTTCACTTTTGTGCCATTTGTCTTGTGTGTTGTAAAGAATTTTATTTTGAAGAGGGAAAGGCACCCTACACCCCAGTTGTCTTTATTTTTCATTTAAGGTTTGTGCCGCAGGTGCGCTGCCACCTTTCAACTCCTGAAAAGTATTCATCTTTAAGTGATATTTTAGAGGGAAGCGTTATTTATTGATTGATGACAATGCTTTGCTGGTGTTGCTGAGTTTCATTTTTTTTTAATTAGGTGTATGTTCAAACTCTCCACCAAACCAACAGAGTCCCTGAACTTGAGAACTGAAAATTCAAAAGGAGAAAAATAAAAGGAAAAGCATAAATGATCGATGAAAATAACAATTAGCTTTGTTGTGCCATTTTTTTAATTTAAAAAAAATGTATTTTTAATACATTTAATACATTTCTTAGAAGGAACAAATGTTAAATTTAAAATTTTTGGTGTTCCTTAAGTGTCTGACACACAAAATATATCAGTTTATATGAATGAGGCTCGGGAAGCGATATTGCTTGAAAATTTTAAGTTCCAGATGAGGTTATTAAATATACTAGATCTGTTCATATTGTTTTGTATTCTGGGGCTTCCAAATTTCTTTGGCATTGAAGCAGTGCATATCATTGTCAAATGCTTGGCATTTTCATATTTGTGGGCAATGAAAATGTACAGATAGGTTTCTCAAAGGCAGGAACTCTGAGGTCTGTTTTCATAATCACGTTTTTCTTAAATGGAAAGGTTCTTTTTTAAGTATGCCTAACATAGCATTCTTATAAGCAACCAAGCCCCACTCCCTTGGTTGAGTGTCCATGCGAAGGGTATGGATCATTCGAAATCAACCATCCCTCAAATCACGAAATGACTTGTCATGGGAATTTGAAGGGACTTCAAAAAGGAGGGAGAGCAGAATCTTCTTTGCTGTTTCACATCTGTTTTCCACCCAAGACAAGGAAAAGATAGAACTAGGCTACTTACCAGTGTCATTCAATGTGCTAGTGTCAATTTTCATTGTAGCCATGTCTACATGTCCTTTGTTAGGGAAGTTCTCATCTCCTTTAAGTCACTGAATCAAAACCACTAATAAGAAGAAGCAAGAGACCAAGGCATTTTATTTGGCAAGGAAAAATAAAGAGATTTGTACATAACCTTCAAAGTAAGCAGGATTTGTAAAGAACTTCTTCTATATGCGTGTAAATTTCATGTATGTGTTTCTCTCAACAATTTTATGCCAATTTCCTTTGTGTTTTCCTATAGGTTCCCATTTTACAAAGGAGAAAATCTAAGGGTTAATGGAGAGGCTAAGTGGCTGCCTAAGAGATCAAAATTCTTCTGGGTTCTAATTGTGGACTCTTTCTATTACATCATAAAGTCTTCATATTACTATTTCATAAACTTCATGATTTTGAACCATCTGCAGCACAATTTATATATATATATATATATATATATATATATATATATATATATATATATATATATATGTATATAGTCAATATTCTGTGATGTAGGAGTAGCAACTGAACTTATAAAAGCCTAGAATCATATAAAAGCAATGAGAAAAAAATAACTTGGCCTTGTTACATTAAAAAAACTCTATTAACATAAGAATATGTCTTTAGCCACTTTTAAATCTATTCTGAAGAAAAAATAGGCAATGAAAGTTGTTCAGTTTTACAATTTTCTATGTGAATCATTTAACCTGTTTGCATTTTGTATCTATATTATAACATAAAAATATTTGAGATTTCGTTTTCAAGGACATTGGCATCTAGAAATTCAGGTTAAAATATCTAAGGGATCCTTGGTATAACATGTAAAAACCCAACTATGTATGTTTTAAAACATTTTAGAAGAAAATAAATATAGAAAGTTAGTTTCATTACAGAAACTTAAGCATCAGTATTTTACCATTTAAATTTTTTCTTGAAATTTCAAACATGTCATATTTCTTTTGAAATAATGGAATCTATAATAACTCCAGGTAATAAATGTGTTATTATATAGCAAAGGAATATCTATTAAAATTTAAATGTCCATTATACTTTCATTAGCAGCTCACTTCACACAATAAGATGAAATGATATATAATGATTATTTTGGATTCTCAGTTTCCAATAAAAACCATGCACATAACTCTTTCTGAAAATACCTGATTTAAGTAAATGGCAAAAAACAATTTAGAAAAACCAAAACAATAACATTTCATAGCCATAACGATAACTATATATGTACATTATATATATATATATATATATATATTTGTATACATATATATGAATTATATAGCTTATGTAATTTATATAAATATAATATTTGAGAAACCAAGCTTACTATAGTCACTAAACCAAAGGACTAAAGAACAATTTTGGTTATCTGTTATTCAACAGCTAATATTTGCCAAAAATATTCAAAGCTGAAATTTGAAAGTGTATCATAAACAATATCAAATGCATAATACTTTAGGAATTTTACTCATTCTTTACAAACTCTCTTATATAAGGGTAATTACAAGGAAAAAAACTCATAATAGAAACTGGTGACCATCATACTACAGTGGAACATAATTTTAGCTCTGCATACAAATTCTGTCCAGGACAATGGTGCCTCCTGAGATTCAAATGTGCTTTGGAGAAAACCATCACTTCATGCCCAGGCCCTGCTCATGCAGAGCTCGCTTTCGTTTCAATGGGATTTTCAAGCACACTTAATGACCACAGAATGGGGCACATGTGAATGTCTCTAAGCCAATTATGCAGTTTGAATTCAAATAAATGATTTCTGTACCAGATTTTCTGGCCCTTAAACATGCATAAAGCTATTTGTCCATCTTGAGTTTCCAAAATTTCTCTAGAAAATTCATGAGAAGATAGGTGTGTATGTTTTTGTTTTGTTTTTGCCATAGTCAATTCTAATATCAAGAAAGATCAGCAAGCTGTTCTTGTGTCCAGGGGAAAAGTGAAAAATTGAATCAATTAATTTGTTCAGTGTACAGAATGCCAAAGCAGTGGTTTGTAAAACTTTCTCCTTGGATTCACCAAATAATTTAAATATTATTTGGCACAGTTATATTAGCATTTTTGTTACTAGGGCCTACACTTTTCAATTTGATGTGGTAATTAGATACAGAAAATAATATGTGGCTTTCCAAAATGAAGAATGAAGATAAGCAAATTCTCACTAATCCATAAACAGATAAAAAAATACTAAAATGAAGGCTAGAAAACTGATGAAATCTCACAATTGCCTTTTATTCTTATTTCTCCAACACCCTAAACACCCAGGTGAACCTAGTGATCTGAAAGAAAAAGATGATGGGTCAATGATAAATTTTTATCTTCAGAAAAAACTCCTGGGTATCCCCCTATTTGTCCCTCAAATGGATTATAGATGTGTTATTTCAACATTTGGCTCTTTAACAATTTTCGCGAGTAACAATTGGTTTCAAGATTATACCAGTGTGCAACTAGTATTTGAATGTGTTAATTTTTTTTTTTGCATTAAGAAAGAGGAGGAAGAATAAAACATAGATGCCTTATGGGGGTGAGATGCTGTAAATACACATGAAAGTGAGAGTAGGAATTCGAGTTTTGTGAGATGGTGCATTAATTAGTTTTGGCATTCTGGAGAGTTTTGTGGCTATTGAGTATAAGTATACATGTCAAAAACGCATCCACATAGTGCAGGAGAAATTAGCACCAATAGGTTAATTCCAGATTTCAATAACATACTTGTTATACTAAAAATCATTGCATATTGAGAACTATTTAAACAAAACCATTTAATTTTTAACAACCCTATAATTTCATTGTAGAAATAAGAGAATTGAACCTAAAGAACTAAGTAATTTACCCAAGGTCACGTTGCTATGAGTGACAGCTGGGGTTTGAACCCAAAGATGTTGAGTCCAGAGCTTGTGTTGTTAACTACCTTATACCAGAAACCTTACAAATGCCAAGAATTAACTATATGATAGGGAATACATGTGTGACATGTCCACAGTACTGCGATATTTGCAAGTTTTCTTTCCCTTCCTATAATTCTGACCATCATTAGAAGTAGTCATGAAATCTGGAAATTATTACTGGGGTCATACCTGGGTAGAAGCGATGTAGACAGTTATCTGTAGTTTTAGAAGGTTCCCAGCATATCTCTTCCACACTGCTTGAAATGCTAACGTAACATGAATGGATTAATCAGCTACTTCTTTTGAAATAAAAATATCTGTTAGAATAAGGCTCTCAATTTCATATAAGTATCCCTATGCCTGGAATAAATACACAGTCCCCAAAAATATTTGAATAAGTGTTTAGTGAAGGAATAAAAAAATGATTTAATTAAATTATATTGTTTTTTTACTACCCTGGGTGAATGAATCTACCTAAGGGAATGGAGTTTCAATTACAATTTTCATAGAAAGGGGCCAGGGAAGGGAGCAGATGTAAGACACTTGGGAAAGAGTGGTCCAAGCTGAATGCCAGCGTAGGGAATTCAAGATGGTCTGAAAGAACATGTAAACACACAAGCAGGGGGGAACGGAAGGCTGCAGAGGACCACTGTTTAGAAGAGAACGAGGGAATGCCAATGATTTTATCTATATGTATTTGCTGCTGTTGTTTGTTTGCATTTTTAAATTTTGCAAAGGTTCTCTAGCCTTGACTGAACCTCTGACAATCTCATTACAAATTCTAGAAAGCACGTTAGTTTCTGGCACTAAGAGCAGACTTGTCTAACCAAGCTGTCAGCAAATAGAGCAGATTGCTGTATGAGCCTGACTCCACATCTCTAGCCCCATTATCACCCTTCCTTGATTAAGTCCAGAAACATTCTGCCCTTTGTCTGAAGGCTTTTTCATACCATTTACAATTTTAGTGTAATTTCCCGATATTATTGCCACCTGTGTGCACAGTGTGAGAGATATTATATTATAATACCAACACTATCAACAACTCATATATGTTGCATGGTCACTACGTCCAGGCACTCTGCTAACTACTTCATTTTTATCTTGCAAGATACCCAAAGGAGATTTTATTATTATCTTCATCTTAGAAATAAAGAAGCTGAGGCTTAATTGATCCAAGTCACACATCTAGAAAGGAGCATCGTGAGAATCTAAATCCAAATAGTCTGCCTCCAGAGCCACATTCCTAACCACTGGGTCAGACTTTCTCCCCATAGGTTCACTCAGTAATAAACTGATGGGTATGTTCTCAGAATTATGCTAAGTCCTGAAGAATACAAAAATGAATGGAACAATATCTTCAGTAGCACACAGGGAAAGCAACTGTTTCTAACACTGCTGGTCTGGGCATATTTGCGGAGAATGTAACCACATGACTTTTGAAAAATGAATAAAAGAGAAACAAAGGAAGCTGTGGGGCTGGGAGACACAAATCT
The DNA here is from genome assembly GCF_001890085.2 of Hipposideros armiger. NCBI lineage: Eukaryota > Metazoa > Chordata > Mammalia > Chiroptera > Hipposideridae > Hipposideros > Hipposideros armiger. The sequence goes on from NW_017731410.1 coordinate 796,105, forward strand.
GGCCAGGTAAAATGTTACAGGAAAAAAAACAGGGTAAAGAGAGTTCACCGAGCTCACCCGGACCTACTTCAGGACTTGCCTCCTGTATGTGGGCCCCCTGCTCCGCGTCTGCGACTGAAACGACTCATCCTTCAAGAACATCTCAAACCCTCCGGCTCGCAGGCTCTGTGAGATGCTCACCGCTGAGAGGGAGTCTCATCCTCCTTGAATTTTTGGCCTTTACCTTAACCCAATTGTTATCCTGATTACTTCTGGACCTGTTTTACGTTCTGTTCCAAGCAGGTTGAAGCATCAACAGTATCGTTCTTAACTCCCTTCCTCTCACGACAGGTCACAGTTTCTTGGCCTGGTCTTCACCCCAAAATATTCTGTCTGCCTGATACACTTCTTCCCCCAGCTCTTTTTTCTTTCCTTCAAGGTCTCCTTTGAAAAATTACTGTTTCCAGTAAGACTTCTCTATTACCCCAAGATCCCGTGTGCTCCGATAGCACCCACTATGTCCCCCACAATAGCAGATAACATAGTGCATCATAATGGCCTGTTCACTATTCTGTATCCCCCACGAGACTGTCTGCTCAGTGGTGGTAGGAACAGGGTCCACCGTGTTTTCAGAGAACGTGCTTAATAGATATTTGTTGGATAAACAAAAGAAAGAATGGCTTGTTGAACTTGACTGCTCTGCTCTTCCAGCAGGGAGGCCAGGATTGAAGGGTGGGAGTGGGAGAGCCATGCTGATAGGGTGCACATGAGGTACGACCAGATCAAATACATTATTAGATTCAGCAGTTTGACCATGTTGATGTCTTATCCACATGCCCCCACTTGTGACCATGTTACCCTGATATTTGAGGTGGCCCTCACAAACAAGGTACTTCTCAAATATCTTTTAGTACCTGTCAATGTTCCCAGACTGAATTTCCCATCCTAGGATGTAAGTTCTGGCCTCTCCTTTGGCTGGGAAAGTACCTACATGATATCCGTCTAGTCATCAGGAAGCCAAGTCAGCCTGGCTTGGTGGTCACCTGCCTGGTTCCAGTTCTCTCTGTTCTGAGCATCCTGCAGAATGAGGCAATGTCTTGAAACCTCAAATCTTGTAACTCAGCTGGTACATAAAAATGTTCTCAGTTGGCATAGCATGGTTTTATGATGTCTACAATCCGGAGGACCTCTGTTATTTTTGCCTATCTAATTTCTTCTAGTGACATCACCTCTTTGTCTAAAGTCAGAAATATGACCCTAATCAGGTCCCCTGAATCTGAATCTTGAGGAAAGTGTCGCAAAAATGAAAACCTTTTGAGACTCAGTCGTTATCACAGTGGCACCCTGAAGATAGTGATGAGACTTTGGGCAAGTTACGTAATCTCTCCGTGCCTCAAATTCCTCATTTAATAAAATAGTAACAATAGCAATAGTACCTAGTTTATTGCATTGTGCTATGAATTAAAGCTGTTAATATGTGTAGAATACTGAGAACAGGGCCAGGCACATACAGAGCGCTAAATAAGTTATCTATTATAACATAGCTGTTAGAATGTTGAAGTTGCTGGTTTCTGTCCATTGGGGGCCTGGCTGTACGATTTTTCCTTTAGGTTTCCAGGTTACTCCGATTCCCTTCCAAAAAAAAGATTTTTTTTTTTAGTTTAAATTGGCCTTACCTTGTGTTGCTTGCTGCCGGAAAACTCTAATGGTTGCTTCTCTTACATACTGTAGGCCTTTTCTCCCCCAAGTGTTTATTAGACCCAAGAGAGCACTAACCATGTATTATTAATCACTGCATCATTTATAACACCAAGAGTAGTGCTTTGTATGTAAAAATATTCATTTTAGTGACTGGAAGACCAAATACATGAATAATAACACTGACCCCCTTCTTTAGGGCTCTGTCACCATCTCTCTTAGCAATAAAAATCAGGGCAAAGAGCATCATGAGCTCCTTCAGAGCTCCAAAAGTGGCCACTACCAAATGTGCAGCTTCCCAGGGACGCAGCTGGTGCAAAGGAAAGAAAGCTGGAGTCCCAGGGACCTGGGCTGCAAGCCCACCCACCACTTACTAACTTGGGTGATCCTAGGTGAACAGCTGACAGTCTTGGAATCTCAGGTTCCTCATATGAAAAACTGAGAAAATGAAATGTCTCCCACAGGGACTTGGAAACCAACAGGACAGATTATATAGTCCCTAATGGATTCTCAATTCAGCTACTTGTCTTATTTTTTGAAAATGCTGGTTCATCAGCAGAAGAAAAAGGAAATTAAACTTTTAATGAAAATAAGTCATTTACAGGAGTACGTAACTTGATCTATAACTGAAATGTAAAGTACTACTGCTAAAGGGAAAACAAGTAAAGGGAAAAGTATAAGATCATTAGTTTGAGGCTTTAAAATGATGCCATTTTACCATAGAATTAAACGCCCGTTCATTTTTACCATTATTATTAATTCAGTACCTAGCAGATTCTATTTTCATGCTGTTATGTTTTTGTATCATTTGGTAGCAACTTGTCTAAATTACTGTAAGATGAACATTGTTGGGAACCCAACTCATGTCTCACTAGTTTTATGAACACATTTTAGTAATAGGGACATTTTGTTTTAAACTTTATACCATTTTTGTTTGCTTGTTTGTTTATTCTTTAAAATTGTTTATATTATTTTTAAAAGATAGAAATGATATAATTACATCAAAATCATTTGGAAAATTAAAAAAGAAAAATTATTTATAATGTCGCTATTCTGTTTCCTTTATGTAGATTTTTTCTCATTTTGTGTAGTTGAATTATGTGCTATACTACTTTTTAAAATTAACACACCATAAGCATTTTCTATGTTTTTATAGTTTTCTAACAGTCATTTTTTTTTTAGCTACAAATCTTAATGTTGATAGATAGTTGGGCTACTTACATTTTTAAAAAATTCTTTTACCTTTTGTTTTTGTTTTTATAAGATGCTTACATTTTGATGTAAGTATGTCTCATTTTGAAAATTTAACAATATTTAAAAACTAGTAATAAATATTGTGTCTCAAGAGACATTCATCTGCCTACCTAGAAGCCCTTCATAGATAAATTATATTTATAGTTGTATGATGGAAAATCTTGGAGATGAACACAGTAAAACTATAAGAACCTCATTGCTGGTCACAGCCACATCCAACTTTAAAATACTCATAAATAGAGTATGCACATTTTCCATTTTCCTGTGTGTTTCTTCTAGTTCCTCATTTTTCTGTTGGTGCAGATGGAGCCGGGTGAGGCAGTCTGGAAAAGGACAAGCTTCAGTGCACCCATCTTGAAATTATGTCATAACTAGAGCTTGCTTTTAATTAAAATTTAAAAATTTCGGCATGATTTTTGAAAGGATTTGCTAGAGATTGGGGGCTGCTTAAACGCCCTTGGCCCCTGCACTAGGCCTTAACTACTGTACTCTAGACAGACAGGTGTGTTCTTTGATAAATATGGTCACATTTAGAGGCAGAAGAGGAGAATATAACGTGGCACCAAGTCTACTCACTGGGGCAGGGAAGGTAATGTCTCATCAGCAGATATTTAAATTAGGTAGAAATGAGGGCGGAGGCAGAATGAGTATGAGGGAATGCTTGACAGAAAGAGAAGAGCAGGTACAAAGACCTAGAAGTAGGACAGAGCAGGCCCTATTGAGAACTGTAAGTGTCTCCTGGGGATCAAGTGTACAAGGTGATGATAGCGGTGACCAAGACTAGGAAGGTACATAGAGGAGACATCTAAAGGACTTCACTTTTTTTTTTTTTTTAGTTGTTAGTTCTAGGGATGGCTCAGTGCTGGGGACATAGTAAGTTTACTGTCATTTATTTATTTAGAAAATATTTATTGACCACTTAAAATATGCCAGGAATACAAAAATAAAAACAGACAAGAGTTTTGTCCATGTAGAAATTACAACTTCACAAAGAAGGCAGAGATGAAATTTTCAAATAACCACACAAACCAACATCAAATTACACATGGGGTACTCTGACTAGGTTGAAAAGGAGGACTTGACCATTCTGAGAGCTCAAGAATGATACATAAAAATTGTAGAAGGATAAGTAAGAATTGACTAAGCCATGGAAGAGGGGAAAGCATTACAAATGGCTAAAATCACATGTGCAAAGGTCCTGGGGTGAGCAAAGTGAATGCTAACAATTGAAAAAGAACCACTGAGTCCAGAGGGCAGAGATGGGGATGTGTCAGAACAATTAAATGCAATCAAATTAAGAAGTTTGTTAGTATCTTAAGAGCAATGAGAAACTGAAGAATTATTTTTTAATAAAATTTATTGGGGTGACAATAGTTAAAAAATTACATAGGCTTCAAGTGTACAATTCTATAATACATCATCTATATATCACATTGTACTCTCATACCCAGAGTCAGTTCTCCTTCCATCACCATATATTTGACCCTCTTTAATTGAAGACATCTAAACTGAGTTGTGATATGACCAATATGTATTTTGTAATGATTATTCTGGCTACATTGCAGAAAATAGATTCAAGTCTAAAAGATTGTCTTCCATGATAGCCCAGAGGAAGGGTTTAGCCTGTTGGATTTTAAAGGTAGAGAAGTCTGTGAAAGAATCTAGATACATGGAGTGTAAAAGAGCCTTAAACCAAACAAATTTTAAAAATGTTAATTTTGTGGTTTCAAAGGTCTTTGGAATAGAGTGATGTGGTGAGGGAAGATGGAATAGTGCTTCATACCACTCCAGGGCGTGCATGTATGTGTGTTTGTGTGATATATCACACTAAAAATGTGTTATTCTTAGCATATCATCTTGTATGAAATTGACTTAATAGATTCAAAAGGAGTATTCTTATTGAGCCTCCCTCTGTAAAACTGGAATTCATACTAGAGTTACTTAACTGTTTATACGTAATCATCCGTGTGTTCGGTGTCATGCTTTCCATGAAATGCCTGGAGATTCTCTCTGTAAAGAATTGCACTAAGAAAGAACAAAATGTTGCTGTTATTATTCAAGAATATTCTTTTTTAAGCAGGGCACGATTTTCCCAGTAGTAGAACACACACAAACACACAGTATAAAATATAGTACGCACACACATTCAACAATCTGAAATCATGAAAGCAATGCTAACAATACTCCACACAAAAACCACACATACACAAAATACATTTTTTAAATATTAAATAAAGTGATCATGTGGTTAGTCAAACTATTTTGACACAGTCTTTTACAATGAGTATGTATACCTGACCCACAAAATGAGTTTTTAAAAGCAGTTGATTATTTCTAAAATATGTGCAATCAAGAAAGATTAATATGAAACAAATATATAGACATCGCTCACAATGCCAGGAAGCAACTCTCTGTTACATGCACTTCTTCTAACTCCAAAAATATTAGAGTTACATAAAGAGTGTTCTGATTTGCTGCAGATATGAATACACTTTGAATTATCCTTCTGAATAAAAAAAATTGGAGCTATGAGTTTATGTATGTATTCATTCCTTTGGCTCATATGTCTGCTCATTGATCTGTTCATTCTTTCAATAGCTAAGTATTGCACTCTTGCTAGTTGCTCTGCACCATGCATTCGTTAGTAAATGGCATAAAAAGATGAATAAGATAGTACCCTACCATTTCATGTATACAGCAGAAATGCAGCCCAACACCCTATTCCATTTGACAGCAAGCTTTGATGCAAGGTGGCCATAAAGCCAAATTCTGTAAAATTGGTGATACAGAATTCAGTATTCACAAAGTCATATTTCTATTAATTTGGAAACATATGGGGGAAATTTAGTCATTTTAGATTGGATACTATCTGTGGACTCTCAGCTGTGTTTATCTTCCTTGACTTACCTACTTACGTGAGGTACTATTATTTGTCTTTCACGTAGTCTGACTACACCTTTCGTGCAAGGAGGTTTTGACCATAGCTCTTGAAAATAGGCCAACACTGTGATCCAAGTCTTTATTCCACCTGTAGTTCAATCCATTTATAATTGCCATTTTTGTTCCTTCACGCTCTTTTCTTTGTTTCTGTCTCCAATAGCATAGGTCATTCGTCCCCTTCTGTACTCTGAGGATGCCAGATTGAGGCCACACGAGAACAACTACCAGCTCCTGCTTTTTCCTCTTTTCTTAACGTGTTTTATTTGCCAGCTGATTAAAGATTATGCCTCTAGACAACTCTATAAACAGTTCATAGAAAACAGTGGCTGCCGCTTTGTTCACGATCTGGAAAAAGCTTTGTATGTTCACAAGTGTGCTTACTGGAAGACCTACAGAAGTTCCCCTCATGTACATCAAGTGCTTGTAACAGTGGGAGGGTGCGTTTTTTAGTTTTCCCACGTATGTGAAATTTGGAAATAAATCGAAGCATGGTAGAACCTATTCAAGTAAGCAAACACAATATCAAAATGGAATTGGTAACATTGAGACAATCACAAAAAAAAGAAAAATCCCAGAGATCAATGTTATTTTTGTGCATAAATTAGTATTTACAACTCGACATACAGAGTAGATCAAGATGCATCTTTTTAGTAAAGCTTGTTCGCTGTCCTTAGCATTACCTGCTTTGTAAGCCTGGAGGATATCTCTTCTAAAATAGGAAAAGCGCAATCTGTATGCTAGGAAAACTACAAAGAAGCAATAAATTATTGCTGTAATGACATGCTAATTAAAATTTTGCTTGTAACTCATGTAAGTGTTTGAAGCCCAGCAAATTTCTCTTTTCATTTGTGAAGTGTGAAGGTAAATTGCCCAGTGACAGTGGGACGTCGCTAACAAGTACAAATTGAATAACATGCTATCTTGCTCTATTAGCCCTGACTAGCGTGTCTGAATTAGATATTCAGCACACTCCCCACTGAAGGCCTGATTGATAAATGCTAAGGAGAATTTGTCAAAACAACAGGGGCTACACCCAGTGGGACATCAATATGCTCCATTTAGTCACCCACACAGCACTTCCTACATAGGATTGTCACATAAAATTAAGACTAGCCACTAACCAGCCATCAAGCTTGTAGCAGACGTCAGGCAGCCTGCGTTCTGTATGCATATTAGTCACATGCTTAACAATTTGGGCTGTCAGGACAGAAGCATGCAGTGACCTCTGGAGCAGAGGTTGAATTTCCCAACTATACCAAAACATTATGCTCAGCTGTTCAAGATTTGAGGCCATTTCCTGCCAGCTCTGTGCACAGATGCAGTGCCCTAAGCTATAATCTGTGGCCGCGTCCAAATGACAAATGGCACCGGGAGGATTATTGCATTATATATTAAGTACCACAAGTCTGTAAATTATAAGTAAACTACTGTTCAGACTGTCTCTTCCAGCTTTCACTATACTTTCCCTCTCCTTTCTTTTGAAAATAAACCTAATAAATATTGGGTGAACCCAGAGATCAAAGCCCAGAGTTTGAATTAGCCATCTCCATTGCTAATTAGCTGCTTGAATATCAAACAGTTTTGGACCAGCTGTAATTTAATAAGCCATGATTGAGGTTGGCTTGATTTTGCGTCCCCACTGAAAATTCTTCTCGGGTGCAAGTTTCTACGATTTTAGAAATTTTCGTGATCAGTTGTTTTCAGTATTTCCCTTGTAAACATAATTAGCCATAAATTCAGAATAACAATAATAAAAAATCATTACAATCTAACAGAATCTTTCATTGGGTCTGTTTTATCTCTGTTGCATTTTATTTAAGCTTGTTAAGTATGCGGATATCAGTTCATAGAATAAATAATAAAATATAAAGTCATTAGTTTGAAATAAAATATATTCTCTGCAAAATTGAAAAACTCTTAATGTAGATCCTGTCATCAGCCATGGAAGCTAGGATAACATTTTAAAGTAAATTGCTTAACCTTCCTTTTGCATATAGACTAGTAAGACCTATTTATGATATATTATTAAAGTGAATATACTAAATACTTTTTGATTTTGAAAATCCTTTATCTATTGGAACTCAAGGAAAACTATTCTAACTTGAACTTTTAAACATTTAATGTTGATCATTATTCTCCATACACTGTATTTTGGGATTCTTGCCTTATTCTGAGCCCTGAAGCAGAATTACCCAATGAACATTAGAAATAAATTTCGTATGGCATTTCTATAGAATGCAATCACAAAAAGTATATGGAATCTGATGAAACATCACTATTAGACTTGAATAATATTTCTTCTTTATAGGACATAAAAACAACCTGCTACTAGTATTTTGTATTTTCCATTTCAGAGATCATGTGTGAGTAAAATCTTGCCTTTTGACACTTTCTGGATTTTCTATATCCTAGAGATTTAAATTTTTCAGCTTTTTGATGCATCTCAGTGATAGTACTTTTGGAACAATACGACAAATATAGTCATACATTCCTTTTGTAAAATAATTATTTTGATGAAAATAAAAGATATCAGGTTTCTTAGCATATATAAAATAAATATTTAATTTCAAGAAGCTGATGAACTGCAAAATGCTCATTAATTTAACTACAGTAAGTTTGAGTGGGAGGGCTGTATATCGAACCTACAACAAAGTTTCCTCAACATAGTTTAAGTGACAACCAAACGGTAATGATGGCTAGATACCACAACACTGCTGGGGATTATTACAAAGGCAATTTAGGGCAAGGAGGAAAATAGTTGAACATTTAGTAGTATTAATCTAATGACTTCCTTTGAGCAGGTAGAAATCTTTTGTCTTCAAATATTTTTTTAATTGAGAACTATCCCAGTGATATGGGCTATTTCACATTTATTAAAGTTAGAAGCAGCAGCCAACTCCTTTAAAAAAAAAATGATCACTTTAAATCACCAACAACTTTTCGCTTAAAAATTTCGTTACTATGAATTTTATAAATTCCCTTTGCTTACCCTGTCTTCCCTCTATCTTCCAGAAGGAACAGAAAAACAAAGGACAGCAGGGTCCTTTTGCCTCAGGCAACAGTCTGCTGATGGATATTGTAGCAGCTGAATTGCTCCCCATTCACATTCTAAACCCTTTCTCCTAATTTTCATCACCAGCATCAGTGTCACTGACAGACCACTGCCACAATTCGACCGCCCTTCAGCGCAATACTGCCTTTGGCTTTTTCTCCTGGGGATTGTGCCTTGCTTGGTGCAATCTGTGGAACCACTTAGCACAGGATCTATGCTGACTTATAACAGGTACCAGATGATGAGTCCAGACCTCTAGCCTATTTTATGCCCTATGGCTGGTGTGCCTGCCACTGATGTGTGTGTGTCCAGATGTCAGGGGATAGAAGATGTGTCTGCTGCCATTTTCATGAAAGAGCTTTAAGTTGGTGGAAATAAACTCAATACTACATGAGAAAACCTGATGTGTAAAAGAAATAGTGCCATCATTACTCTTATTGGCTTTATACATTCTTTATTAAGCCTAGCCCAGAATTCTCACTGACCATACTTATATGTTTATAGTATTGTGGTGCTTGAGGAAATAGACGGAATTTCCTCTCTCTTTTCACTCATTTCCTTGATCTTTAGGTATTCTACCTTGTCCCTGCACTTTATAAAAATTAAGGAAAAATTATTAATATTAGCAGGTTACCTATAAGGATTTGGAAAGAAACTACTGTCAAGGGGTTAGTTTTTACAATAACAATTTTTATTAATAATAATGTTCTGTTAATGAGAGAAAAATAATTTATTTTCCCATAAATTTATATTGAATGGTTCTTCATAAGTGTCAAATCTGTATTAAAGTTCATCCATAAATATATATACACATACACAACTTGAAAAAATTGTATTGTCTATGTAATTGCTATATATATATATCTCAATAAAGAAATAAATTATAAATATATACATGTGTGCATATATATACATATATATGTGTGTATATATATATACATATATATATATACATATATATATATATACATATATATATAAAACATTCACTTCCCACGTGATGTAAATATAACTTCACAAACTATATCAGCAACTAAAATAACTTTATGAAACAGGTCATGACATATTTACGTTTTCTATAACTGAACTTCCTTGATTTCATCTGTCAATTATACGTTCTTATTAAGATTATTTTATTAATTATTGTTTTTTTCTATGCAATTGTAAACTCCATGAGAGAAGGGATCATGTCTCTTTTTACTCACCTTTTTATCCAACGCTCCTAACGAAAAAATGTAAGAGTATTGTGATATTGGTTGAATGAATTAATATATGAGTGGATGAATAAATCTACATACATTACTGGAATTAGAAGAAATTTTTAGTACCTGAAATACAAGCATTGAACAGGCAGCTTTACATGAGTGTAGTTCATCCTAAATGCTGTTGGTAGACTCATAGTACTGTCTCTATTGGAATATCATATATCCTCCTATCTCTTCTGCCTGTTCTGAACCTTTAAGCAATCCAAGCTTTGGATCTCATGGATTTCAGAGGAAACTCTCACTTTAGGTGGGCTGTTTGAACCATAAACAAAATAAGAAAATTCCCAGGATCACTTACTCATAAGGACAGCTTCTGATAACTTTCTCTTCCATTGTACCTAGGGAATGCCACTTCAACTGAAATGTCTTTTAACAATTGGGCTTTTGTAATGTATGTATCCTCTCAAAATATGGAAGAAAACCAGGCATTTTCAATAAGACAAATCCAGTGAAATCGAGTGATATAACGGTTCCTCTATTTTTAAACAGAACGTTGCTAGTAACGTATTGGCTCTCTTTCCCACATCTTGGCCTAGGTGGAGAATTCCATTTTTCTCTTTCCCTGACTCTATGATGATTTGCTGTACAGATTGGATTACAGTAATACTTTTTGCCTAAGGTTTTCCCCTGAGGACCACCCAAGAGCTTTCCCGACTACAAATGGTAACAGCCTGTGACTTTAGTGGGTTGTTTGCCTAAAGCATATAGTGCCTATAAAATATAAGGGACCTCTGTCCTGTAGTTCATATGAAATAAATCATTTGAAAATCATTTCAAAAGCTTTCTGAACAAGTTAGTCCAGTATGATGTTTCATTAGGCAATTGTTTGATCCTCATGGAGTCTGTGTCAGTGTGTCTGTGTATGTCTGTGTGTGTTTAAGTCTAACTCTGGAATACCTTTATTTGTGCAACCGGAGTCCATCATGGTCATCTTCCTGTGAAAAGCAACACAACTGGTTAAAGTCCATTTGTCTTATTCTGCATGGAAGGAGAGGCTTTTCTAGGGTCATGAACCTAAATTTGTTATTGTAATAATACATCTTATGTACTAACCCTTTCTTGTAGTACAAATTTAAAATTGTTTTAACCATGAGCCAATAAATGTTCTGCAAAGTTAAAAACAATGTAATATTTCAGGAAAAGTGGTGTTTTATAATATTTACTATATGCTATGTTTATTTTCACTCATAACATGCTAAAAATGAAAAGAAAACATACTTATGACCATTTAACTTTTACTTTCAATGCAAAACATACACACACACACACACACACACACACACAGCTTGATTCTGTACTGAAAAACACATGAATGAATAACTGAGAATCATGGTTTCTGCTATAGACCATGAAATTAAATTTGCTAAAGACCAGCAAATTAAATAATTTAATTCCAAAAATAGAATTAAAACTTGAAATCCATATTAGATTTTTACATTGGTCAAAATAAGGAGGTAATTATCCCCAATTCACTTCACTTTGTGCATATGTATTGATAAAGAAAATTTATACAGATATGACTATGATAAAGAAAATCTTTTTATTCTCCAATAGCACTTTTAAATCACCATGCCTAAAATAAAGCCAGCAGTTTCTTTAAAAAAAAAATTTTCCTCTTCCAACTTGCCAACATCCAATATTGTTAACTGTCAGAATTTCAATCGCTCTCACAGCCTGTAGTTAATTTTGGACCCCCCACCCCTGCCTTTCCGAACTGCTGCAGGACTTGGTAGCAGTCTATTAGAAAGTCTAAAGATAATTCTCACACAGCTACTCCCAAGCGCTTCCCTTCTTGCCAGTTCCAGCTGTCACTACTCTATTCCAGGTCCTATCACTTCCGTCTAAACTCCTCTTTCAGCAGCCTCCTAAATGTTCTTTTTTAGTTCATACCTCCCACACTCAGATTTTTATGCACAGATGCTAGCTGACTCCTTTTTAAAATTCGTTCATTTTATTACTGATTTCATCAGAAGTATCTGATGGCTGCCCATGGCTAATAGGGTAATTCCGAACTGCTTTCCCAGGATTCAGGGCTGTTGTTAATCTTGCTTCAACCTCACTTTCCATCATTATCTCCCACTCGTCACTCAAGCTGGACTGCACTACTTGTAATGCTCTAATAGTCCTACTTCATTATTTCTGCCTACACTATCATTATATCTCATACTGGAAATGACCTTCTCACTTCTAACCACCTAGAAACCTGCCTCGGTCAGCCTTCCTAATTTCCCAGGCCCTCAGTGTTCTTCCTCACCTCTGATGTCCTGCTTTCTGGCGATCATGTAGCCCTTGTTCTATATTTCACTGCATCATTTTCATATTTATGATTAAACATGTTTTATCTACCAGTTAGAATCATGGCTTGAAGCACAGGGTTTCTAATTGCATCTTCCCCACAGTGCACATCACACAGGGAGATTCCCTAAACTACCCACAGATAGAATGCAAAACTCCCCACAAAGGTCAAACTATTACAACTACAGAAAAGCTTTACTTGGGAAAACCAAACATTTTCAAGCATATTAGAAAAGTAAAATGATCATGTTAAGCAGATGTTTTTATATAAAATATATTTCCTTTGATGCTGAGAATATGAAATTTCAGTAAAAATTAGGAAACCTAAAATTTTAACTCTAATCAAAATTGATCTTTTTCTCTGAGAAACACCCACATATGTTTCTCATAGTCAAGTTATTAGATAGAAGAGAAATTTTAAAAATTATGTTTGCATACCCATTTAAAAGTTATGAAAAAATGCAACCCAGGTGAATCTGATTCATGTTTTACTCAGAGGCTAGCAGGATACTCTGCCTCTAGGTTCAGAATAATATGTATCTGGAGACAAAGTGAACTATAAATGATCAAGATCTCACAAATCTATAGTCAGAAGCTTGTCCAGGTTCTTGATGTAATTCAGCTCCCTCCAATATAACAGTATTTTAAAAGACATAGCCAACATAATATAATAAATTTAAAATTTTAGATGTCACATTTGCTCCTCTGTGTGTATGACACTTCACAAGAATCTTCATCACCAAAAGCTCCTTCTACCTAAAGCCCAGAAGCCATAGTAGAGTGCCTTTTTTGGGGTGTTTTCCTTGACAATTTTGATGAGTCTTAAAAGTCCAAAGTATGCTTGCTTATTTTTGCAGATTTGTGCTGAGAAGCACGAGTCATTTAGTAGAAAATTTACATTTGCAGAAGCAAGAAACCCAGGGGAGAGTGCACTCCTTTCTATAACTTGAGCAAATCATTTTATGGAATTTATTATACTGATCTCTGGGGAGATGAACATAATTGGGTAAGTATGTTTTTAGTTACTCCTCAATTTCTAAAATCCCCCTGCAAGGACTGGTAGACCAGTTAGTTAGCATATGGTCAGAATGAGAAGCTTGATTCCCCCATTTCAGCAGATAGACTTCCTCTACTGCATAATCACACATAAACTTGTCATTATATGGAACTTGCAGATGTGTTCTTCCGATCACAGTAGGATGAAGGACTATTTGTAGGTATATCCACTGGAAAATCAATCTTTTAATGATGAGGAGTGCCAGCACCAACTTTGACTACAAAGAACAAAGCAAAAAGACATATATGTATATGAAAAAAAGAAAAATTAGTAAAGAAATCCCATTATTATATTTTGGATTTTATTAAATGTGCTTTAAATGAAAATATCTAATAGTTATTATTATGTACAATACTATATATACTTATATATTATGTGTTCCATGTATAATATGATGTAAAATATATAACTTAGGTATGCATGTTTTTGTATATATATATGCTATACAAATGTGAATATGTGATATATGTGTGCATATATGTATTATATATACATATCTCTGTCTATCTGTACATATGATAATTCTCCATTATTAGGATGAGATAACAACACAGGTAATTCAAGTCTGAGTGATTTTTCATTTAGGATTCAGATAAATATACTTTTGTTAACAGACTTAACCTTACTTTTCTGACACATTTGCTACAAATTTGTTTCCTGAGTAAAATTTTACAAGATAAATTGATTTATTGTTCTGTAGTTCCTCTTATCAATTTTATTCTTTGGCATCATCTTAGTTCACACATTTTGTCACCATATTTGTTCTGTAAGACATTGGCTCATATTGACGCCAACATTCATTCTTGAAAAATCAAGTTTTACTATTATTCAGAGTCATCAAAAGAACAAATCCAGAAATATTTGACAACTGATTGCCTCATTATTGAAAAAAGCGTTTGTCCTCCAAAGATCAACTTCTCCCATGTCCTTGCCAAGATGAACATGTTTACTGGAAATTACCTGCCATGTATGTGTGTGTGTGTGTGTGTGTGTGTGTGTGTATTTAGATGTATATGTGTGTATATATTCAAAAAACAAATCCAAAACTATTTTATTTTTTATAAGATTAATAGTACCACCTACATTTTGGTTTTGTATGGGAAAGTTCTAATTTGAGAGCATTATCTCATTACTGTCATAAGAGACACTGGAAGTTGTTATAAACTAATTGTGGGTTCCTCAAGCTACATGTAAAAATCTATTTATTTTACAATCTATCCCTCAAATATTCTTAATAATCAAAGTGATATGAAACACGATCAAGACTAATTCAACCTTATATTAGCTATAGGCCCTTGGTAAGCTTTTGAGGTAGTTCACCCATTTGAAAAATGGGTAATATTAAGTTATATGATTTTTAACTATAAAGTAATTGTTTTATTAGTATAGTCTTATGAAGAAAAAAGTACTGCATGAAAATATATGATCCCAAAAGAGTGAAATTCAAGAGCAAAAAATCAAAGATGCAGGAATAAATTTTCACTGACGGTGACAATAAACAAAAATCCAAAAGTTCTTTCCATTTTAGAACCGTGCAATCTTATTGGTTAAAAAAATATTTTAAGATATATTTTTGTCCTGACCATGATTTAACATACAAAATAATAGTCAAATATGTCATGTTTTTAACACTACAAAAGAGATCTATTGTGGTGGATAGAAAATTAACTAAAAGTAATGAGGGGTCATATCTTTAAAAGACATATTGCCATTGAAAAATATGGTTGAATCACACTGGTTGACTTTTTCTGTAAATGGGTTAAAATTTACACACCACTGGAGATCTGTTTAAGAGCATGTGGGTTAAACACACTGAATCTCCATCCCAAACACAGTAAGGCAGCTACAAGTCAAACATAATGACAGTGCTGATTAATTAGATACTCCTACCCCCAGCACTTCAGAGTGATTTATGGAGACACATCTCTAGTCTGATCCATTGTGCTGACTGGATTAATGGAGTGAGCTAGAAAAATTCACTGGCAACAGTATCTGGCAGCCCAGCAAAACATTAACCCTTGGAGTTTTCTTATCTAGCCTATTGACAGAATATTAATTATGACAAAACATACACGTCTCACCTAATTATCTTTTGATAGCTTGGTTTATATTTGGCATATAAATATAGATGTATATATTGTGTTGAATATTTGGATATGTTGAAATTCCTTGCATTAGAAAGAAATGGCACATAAACATTTTAGAAGAACAGTGTTAGATTAAATTGTGTATCCCTTATGGAAAGGAAACTATGTGAGCATATCTTTTCCTCTTAACCACATGCCTAGAGACATAAAAAATCCTTTTCAAACAAAAAATATTCCCACTGCATTAAGAAATTATCACAATGTGTAGTGTGCCTGGTGGTAGTGATTCTGGAATAAAGAGAAATTCTGCTTGGGAGAGGAAAAGACATCATTGATATATAAGCAATTAAATTAGAAATATTCTGAAGTGTGTCTAATCAGACATGAGTGTATTAGCACATAAATTGTGTTTGGTGTATATAAAGGCAGTATCATGTATTATCTGAATCTCAAAATCAAAAACCTTGATGGTGCTATTTTGGCACAGTATTTAAAGCCATGTAACATTGAAATTGAACCTTCCCCAAAATATCTAGAACAATTATGAGAGGTTTCAGTAAGTTCAGCTTTAATTATTTTTGTGGTATTAGATTCATTCCTGCCACATTTTCTAAATGTGTTATGTTAAACATGTGTAAACACAACTTTTAAGTAGACTTGGTTTAAAGATCGCTGGGTAAAATGTCTTTTAAGTAGGAGCAAAAGATACAACCAACTAAAAAAAATCCTAATTAAGCAGCTCTAACTTGCACTGAGACCAAATGAATACAAAGTGAATTAATTAAAATATTTGTAAAAATGAAGTTAACCTAACAATATAGTAAGAATAATATAGAGAAGCTTGCAAAAATTTGGATAATTTAAAGAATACTCTTTACCTCTCTGGTGACTCAAGGTTCATACGTAGAGGGATTAGATTGTTTGTTGTGGATTTTCTTCATTTTAATGATGGTACAAAAGAAAGGAAATGCAAAACTGACTAAATCTAAGATCATAAATTTTTATTGCTCGAGCCATCAAAAAAATGGAAATTTAATATCAGGCTTTAATGCCCATAGGTATACCATGCCTCATGAAACCAATATGTTAGATCAAAGCTGCTGTCTTAAATTTGCTAAGTTGGAGTTTCTGATGGCTCTGCAAGGGTAGCTCTAAATCAGTGGTTCTCAAGGGGACATTTTCCAGTGTCCAGAGACGTTATTGATTGTCCAAAGTAGGAGAGTGTTACTGACTACTAGTGGGTAGAGCTCAGCTGATAAATATCCTACAATGTGCAAGAGAGCCGCTCACAGCAGAAAATTTATCCAGCTCCCAGAGTCAATAACGCCGAGGGTGAGAAACCCTGCCCTACGTAGAATATATTGAAATAATTTTATTTGAAGTTTTCAAATAAACTTATTAATGTTGAGGGTCACATCTACGAATAAATATTAAGGTTTGCTAATCAGTTATTACCAAAGGCATTAGTATCCACTTAAGAATACAAGAATACCCTGAAAACTAGAGAAGTAAGCATAAAACTTATTACTCTCAAAAGCTGTCATTGTTGAAACAACCTCATGATATTAAGAGGCTCTGAATAAGTTCATAGACTAGTCAATGAGTTCATCAATAATGTTCCAGGTGCAGAAATTTTGAATTTGAATATCTTGGACTTCCAAGACCATATATCATCTAAAAACATTATTGAGTACCAGAAGAAAGGTGTTTATGTTATTTAAATAATGCTGAGATTATGAATAGCATTTAAAGAGATAATAAACCTTCTCATGCATAGTATTATTAAATATCACAAGTTAATGGAATAAATATCTCCACTGAATACACATGATTGAAGTGATAATTGTGCGTGAGGCAAAAAAGTTTCAATTTTATTTTCCAATTAACTAAAATATTTTTTCAAGCCAAACTGCTCATCTCATATCTTTCCAAGGCTTTATTTAGCAGAAAGTAGACTCCAAAGACAGTAGCTTCTCCTTATAATCATTACAAATTACCAATATGAGAAATGTATATGGCTTCTGTCTTTAAGCCTTTCAATTTCAATGTTAAGATTTAATTATTAACAATAATAATAGCCTTCACAAATAGTTGTTTCTCACTTGGTAAGACTTTTTCATGTTACAAATCCATCAACATTTTTCTAAGTTCAAATCTAGTCCCAATCTAGTCCCAGCCTAGTCAAATCAAGTCAAATCTAGACTTTCACAGCAATTCCAGCTCACATCTTTTTTGCTTAGAACGTAGAGAACTTAAAATTTGTATCACTCGTTTTGGCACTTAATGCCATACTGCCTGATTGTTTTCTTAACTAATTCTTTTCCATTTATTTTTTTATTTTCCTAGTTAGATTATAAATGTCATATCATAAATATCTCTTCTAATGACAAATGCTTAGTAAATATCACAGAATGAAAGAAAGAAGAAAAGGAGAAAAGAAGAGAAGGAGGGAGACAAAAAAGGGAAAAAAGAAAGGAAGGGAGTTTGGGAAAGAAGGGAGGTGGAAAGGAAGGGAAGGAGATAGGGAGGGAGAGAGAAAAATCCTTTATATCACTGTTTTATGTTATTGAAGAGTAAACTGTTTCCCTAACTCTCCTGTAAATGGAAAATGTTTTCAACTGGCTCAGCGATGCTGAAATTCATCAATTTTAATGAATCAATGCAGACTCTGTTCCCTTATGCCTCGGCATAATAATATTAGGTTTCTCTAGGTTTCCTCATTCAAGACCAGGGATTCTGACTCAACTTTAAGAGTGTAAACCCAGGTCCTAGGGAAAAGCATTAGAAGGTGGGAGAGGGTTAACTTGAAAAGCATAATAAATTTAACATAATTACAGATTTTAAAAAAAATTATTTTCATAAAATACGGAAAGTAAAGCTCTTACAGACAGAGTAGACTTTTAAAACCAGATCTGAGCAAATTATTTTCCCATCTAAGCCCTTAAATATCTTCTCATTTCCTGGAAGATAAATTCCATTTCTTAACTTGCATGAAGCGATCCTTTCTACCCCTTTAATTTCTTCTCTTTTTAGTCCCCAATTCAGATTCTGAGCTTGAACCAAACCAAACCTGTTACTCTTTTCCAAACGCTCCATTCCACCTCTTCCTGTCTGCTCTTTACACTTACTTGTTAACCTCAATCCACTTCCCAAGCCTCCTGGCTCCCAATACACATATAAGTGGGTATGCACATACACATGCGCATTGGTTATCTACTTTCCACTTAGCTTCCCCTAAGAACTACTCTGGGGCAAGCTGCTTCCAGGTCAGGCATCAGGTCTCTGGGTTCCTGAGTATCCTGGTCTTCCTCCAGCACTTCCTTTCTCCTGAGAGATACCTCACTCAGACGAGATTGCATACATGGCTAGTACCCACGCCTGTGAAGACCTATTTTTCTCTCTTGCTGTCCTGGTATTCCTAGTACCTAGAACTGAGTCAGGCAGATATGTTTTTCAACAAATATTTGTTAAATTGAACTAAAACAAACTAAATTGGATCATATTATATACATTTAAGTATATGGCTAGAGCTACCCAGAATTTTTTTATTTTGATCAAAAGGAATTTGGTGTTTTGTTTTGTTTTGTTTTAAAAGATTGGTAAACACTTGTGCTGAAATCTACATAACTTCTCAATACCTTTCTTCTGTAAGGGAATTCATTTTTTGTTTCACCTACTTTTTGCTTACAAGAGTTAGCTTAAGACCAATGTCAAAAATTCCTGTGGTCACTCAGTGGTTACACGTTACTCCAAAACCCTTTACTCCAAAAAACACTTTAATCTGTATGTAATATGTTCAGTATTTAACATTGCAGGACATTTTACTATTTACAGTATTTCTTTATCAAAATTTCTTCTACTAAAGTTTTTCTTTTCCTTTCTGAAAATTGAATTAAATAATCATTAGTAGAAAATTTGAGAGACACAGAAATATAAGTAAACAGTTATCACACACATAATCTCAATATCCAGAGATAGCCCCTGATAACATTTGCTTTCCATTTTCTTATGCATATACTTTTAAACAGTTAAGATCAATCTAGGCAAATAGATTATAGCCTACATTTAAAAAATAATTTTATACCGTAAGCATTGTCCCATGCCATTATGCCATGTTCTTTGTACACTTAATTTTAAATGACTATATAATCCTGTTATGTGAGTATATCACAGCTTACTTCCCTATTTCCCAATTAGTGGACATTCAGATTTCTCTATGTTTTATAGTTGTTCCTGCTTTCAAGAAACAGAAGCTGTATAGAACCCCTTGTGATTTTTTTTCTTCCTCCCTATGCATGTAGCTTGCCATATAACAGTTACTTCAGTACAACAACACTATTTAGAGAACTGTGCATGAATAACATAACTGGGAATTTGGGGGAAGAACTATGTCTTCCTCTGCCTTATATATTACTGATAAACACAGTCATGACTCAGGAAATGATAATGAGTCATTTAATTTGCTTAAAGCACTTTCTCTCAGATTTAGTGAAATGGCGAGCTTAAAATTGCTGGCAGCCAAAGATGTTGTAGCTCTTTATATTTAAGGGAGTAGGAGTGCTTTCTGCACTGCTTGCCTGAAAATCGATCATTCCAGAAGCATAAAAGGTATAATGACTGCATAGCAGTAGTTGGTATGGCTATAATACCAATAACAATGTTAAACCAAAGAGGTTTCAGAGTTCCAAAGGTGTGTGAAGACATAGGGACGGGTTTCCCCACAACTTGGTAAATTATAGGAAAACCCATTAAAATGTCTATACAGTGAACTTTTCTAGATGGACATTTTCTTGGCAAAAAAGGTCAGTAACATGTCTGTTAAGAAAAGTCATTTATGCCAACAATTTGCTTCCAGTATTGATGAGAGAGAAAAAGTCAAATAACTGGATTAAATGGCTTTTGCAGTTTGACCTCCCGGAACAGGATGAAAAGAAGCCCAAGTGCTCTAAATGCTCAATTATAAAGTACTTTGATGATAAAATGCCCTACCTCAGTCCTAGATACTGTACTCCCATTAAAAGATGAGACAAATAGTCTCCACATTAAGAATACTTTTGCTAGGATTTTCTATCAGTTTTAGACATACTGCATTTGCTCATCTACAAAAAAGAATACAAGAAAAGGTAAGAACTGCAGCTTCATTCACACAGTTAGTCTAGGAGTCAAGGACTTTTTTTCTTTGTTAAAGAAAGCAATGGAAATAAAACAGGAAAAGCCCTGGTCTTAGATGTAAGTCTGGGAATTTGACCCTCCCATAGCATAATGGTAAGGTCTCAGAGATGGGGAAGAGGGAAAAAAAAAAAAAAGAATCTTAGTAGGAATGAGGACAGGAGGAGGAAGCATCCTGGAGGAGTACTAACGCCAGCACTTATAAATATAGGTGCCCAGATAATAGGCGTGTGCCCGAGAGGACGGCTCTGAGGTGTGAGGGCTGAGGACTATTGCAGAGCAAGTGAGTGCTGACTCAGTTTTTGGAGCAGGTGGTCAAACAGGCAGGTGGGTGTCTGTGAGGATGCTACTGGGCCTTTACCCACATTTTCCATGTACCTGAGTTCACAGATGGCAGTACCAGCTGGCAAATGAAAAAGATAAAGTTTATATGTTTTATGTACTCTCATCAGTTATAGAGATCAAAGTTCACCTTCTTATATGTATAAAATTAATTCTCAACACTTGTACATATCACTTAACTCTAATGTATTTGCTTAACTGATGATTCTGGTTTTATTCAAAAATTTTTAGATGTTATAATTTTCTGTATTGTTTGTATAGAGTATCCAGGTTTTGGAATAACATATGTTTTAGCTTGAGTATCTAAGAGAATGCAAACAAAATTTTTAAAAACAAAGAAAAATTTCCAAGAACAAAGAAACAGAATCTCGTTTTGTAGTTAAAGTCTCTATAGTTAATAAAACAGTTTGAACTAGAAATCGAAGACAATTTTAAAATTCAGAATGAAATTGTTTTTAATTACTAAAGCTTTCAAATAAATGGATTGTTGTCCTCTATCACTAAAGATATTATTATATAAAACTATACTTTTCCACACTTTTAAAAATAGTTTTAAACATCTAACATTATTTCATATTTTAAGTGTGTGCATGTTATAGATAGATAAAAGTAGAAATGGTGTCATATAAAATAGCATGATTTTATTTGAATCACATAGCCTTTATTGACCTTTTATGAAGCGTGCTTCTAGGAAATGTGTGTCTAAGCAAAAATGCTCTCGAGTTGTTTACAGTTCGGTTGAGGAGAGGGAACACATACCAACGTCCTGACCAAGACCCTGTTATGGGGGAACAGAACAAGGGAAAATTAATATAGAGTAAAATAAAGCTTATCTTAAATGCTGAGGAAATGGTGGGGGGAGCTGAACTTGCTGACTTATTTGTGATTAATAATGGATTTCCAGCAACAGATAAAACTGTGTAATGTCTATCCTTTCCTTAACATAGTGGTTCAGAATTTATGATCCCAAACTGCACAGCATCAATCTTTAACCATCATTTGAAATCTAAAATAAGATCATTCTGAAGGGATTCCACATTGCCATTTATGTGCCTTGAAAATTCTATCATAATAGGAATGGGTAATGCATTTGAGTCCAAAGAGGTAGGGTTTATCCCAGTGGTTCTCGACACAGGTGGTTTTGCTCCTCCAGGAGACATTTGGTAACATCTGGAGACATTTTTGTTGTCACAGCTGGGGAGGGGGTACTACTGGTGTTTAGTGGATAAAGGCCAGGGATGGTACTATAAACATCCTACAATGCACAGAACAGCCTCCAGCGATAATCATTTTGCCCAAAATATCAATAGTGCTGAGGATGAGGAGTTTATCTCCACATATATCTGCTAAATGCTCAAAGGAAATATTGGTTCAAAAGAAAAGATTAACCAGAAAAGTTAAGGGAGCCTTTAATACAAGAGACTAGCCTGTTTGGCAATCACATGATCATTTTAGAAAAAATTAAATCCTTTTTAGAAAAGTTTTTGAGTCCTTCTTCAATTTAACCCCATTTGGAATTACTTTTCAAAAACTCCCTCAAAATATGCCTTTTACTCTGGTCAGGTGAACCTACTCAGTGTCTTACAAATAGGGTGATGTTGTATTTAATACCATGCCTTTATTTCTATTGTTCTTTTAACTTCCAACGACTTCTTTTTTTCCTATACCTTTCCTTTCTAGCTATTAAAATATTTGATACCCTCTGATAGTTGGGTAAAACGCCTTTTCTACTCCCCACCCCAAAATACTGAACTTTTGTACTTTTGTTATCTCTGCCATATCATTTAACATTTAATCCTGACTTTTGATGTTTTAGGTCTTGCTTTTCATCTAGACTGTATGCTCTGGAGGGTCCGACCCAGGCATCATTCTTACCTCTGTGATTCCCTTGCTGTTTTACCCCAGCATATAGAGTACACAGTCCAGCATATACACACCAGCATATACACATGTACAGACCAGCATATACAGAAAATGTTCATTAAACTCTCATTATTTTATTTATTTATTCCTTTAGAATGATAGGAAAACAAAGAATGAAGAAAGGTAGGGAAGGAAAGGATAAAATCAAGAGAAAATAGGCCTTGAAGCAACAAGTTTAATAACTCTTTTTTCAGTGATCATTGCTCATGTGCATTTCATCCGTCGTATAATTTAATCTAGTTAACTTCCATTTTGCCCTGTCTCAGTCTGTACTTATGGAGGTTGAAATAAGTTACTATTTTCTAAGAAACACCAAGGAAGTAAGAAGTGATCATTTTCTGGTCGCTCACTGGGAAGAGCAGCCCTGAATCTAACAATGGAGGGCGGTGGCTGCAGGCGGTCTCTGGAGACAGGCTACCTGGGCTTGAATCCTGGGTTATCCACTTATTAGCTGTGTGACTGGAAGTCAGTTAACTTTTCTAACTTGGGATGTTTCATCTATTATATGGTAATATTAACAGTGCGCAGTTCAGATGTTGTTACGATGACTAAAATGAGATAATCGATGTGAAGGGCTTGCTTAGAACAGTGCCAGGAAAAGAATGAGGGCTTAGGAAATGTTAGATAGCCTCATTACTAAAAACATAACATAATCCTGTGATCCCTCAAGATCTTATCTGTTAACATGACCTTAGATCTAAGATCTTCAAATCATCTTAGCATTTCAAACATGTTGTAATGTCCATTAAATGAAATTATTTTCTTTCTCAGTTACTCAAGAAGTAACATTACAGTTCCCTGTGCTTTATATTCGGCAGATTCCCATCATTTGCAAATGTATTTTACATTTTTAAATCTATCCAACCTAAAGAATCTAAGCTAAGGAATAAAAATGTTCTTAATCTCACATACTATAAATCTGCTTTTGTGTGTTCGTAAACACTGGGTTCATGGTGAAATAAATTAGCGCTGTAAAGTACACATATGTCAACAATTACTGAGTACAATAATTTAAGACCTGATTCACTAAACTTTCCTTTGGCCAATAGGCACTCTTGCACAAGAAATGTGATTTAGGGGCAAAAAGGACTGAAGTATAAATATTGCACTGACTCCATCTTTCATATTCCAAAGTGCTATAACTTTCAGAGTACTATTTCCTACACTTATGGCATACCCAATTAGCTCCCTCCCACCAACATTTATTTATGTCATAATTTTCCCTGAATTAGTTCTGATTTATAAATAAGCATGCTTGTTGAAAGCAAAGTAGAAATGTGATTTAACCCAGGGTAAGAAAAATGTGTAGGTTTAGTTTATCAAAACTTGTAATAGGCATTGGTGAAAAAAAAAAAATTTCACCTACACAATACATGGCAAAGCGTTTAAACTTTACCTGCTTGATTTAGAAGGGTAATTATTTCAGAATCCATTCTTCTGTTTTTAAATGTAAAACTTTAATTGACAAATACTGACTTCCAGTGGTGTAACACAAAACTTCTCAACATGGCTGGAATATCCCACTTCCTAATATTTCACCTGGATTATTTTTTTTAATTTATGGAAATCATTTTAAAAGTATGACTCTATGGAAAAGCATTTATATGTTAGAGACAAATAGCACATGTGCATTGCTGCATATTACAAAAGGAAGGAGTGGAATCACTATATTAATCTAAAGAGTACAAGAAATGAGCTGTAGGCTAGTCTAAGTCAGCAACATATATAACAGATTCTTCATAGGCACTCTCTCCCCCTCACTACAAATTAAATAAGCAAATAAACATACAACAGGAGCAAAAACACCCAGAAAATAAAATGGTTGAAATGTGTGGAATTTATTGTTATAGTTCTTTACTACCAAGAGAATTGAAAAGTCTAGCTTAGTACTCTTCCAACCAGACCAGCAAATATATGTTAATTCATGCCTCTTATTGATAAATACAAATGATGGCAATGACCTCTTTATTTGCCGTCATTCCCTACCTCCAGCCTATGCAGTTTATTTCCCCTGAATTACGTATGTTCCCTGGAATTGCTGATTTAATTTAACTCGTCTGCCCTAAACATTCATGGCTTATAGACTGTGTGATCTTGGAAAAGTTACCCGTCCTGATTCTCAGGTTTCTCATCAGCAAAATCGCTCATAAGAGTTTAACGAGATAACGTATTTGAACATAATAGAAACTAAGTAAATGTGAGCTTAATATGAATCTGAAATATTTCTGTTTTGAGGAGAAGCATATTAGTCTGGCTCATGAGAAATTCAATTAGGCAGAAATGCAATAGAATTTGAATAAAATGTACTGAGCTGTATGATAATGACCTCTTATAGACCTCCTTTTTCCCAGTTTCTCTAACACCAATGATGTTAATACTATTTGCAGATTAGTTTTTTTTAAACAATGTTCCTAAAGGTGTCACTCCTTTAGATAAAAACCTTCCATGGTTTTAAATTGCTTAAGAAATGAAGACAAACTCTTACCAATTCAAGGCCCTCTACAATACAACCCACTTGCTAATACATGCCTTCTTTCTAAATTTTAATATTAAAATGAATAAAGTAAATATTATACATATTTTTAATATCCAAGATGACATTGAGAAGGGAGAAGTCTGGTGTGAAAGTCATATCTGAGTAGTTACACTGATGCTCTGACATAATTTGTCCATAAAGACCATGAATTGAAAATTGAGTTTACACTGAAAATTAATCTGACAATACTACTCAGATAATTCACAGACAGGAATTCTGGCATGTTCAGAGAATACTGCATGTGCAAGAGAATTTGATCACATTTAATAATGGTTATTTAGATTAAGTCAACCCAACTCTCTCTTATATGATGGCCTGATTTGCTTTTTGGCAAGTCTTTTACATATATAAGCTCTGAGTGTGTTCATCGAAAGGGCAAGTGAGGGTTTGAACATTCGACACAGTAGTGATTGAATTATCTTACTCTTAACTTATAGCTCAAGATTATCTGCAACTGAATCCAAAGATCTTTCTCTTCTATCTTTATTTTTTTTGACAAGAACTGAATTTATTAATCTAACCCCTACCAAGTGCCAGATATAACGCTAAGCACTGGGGATAGAAATTAATAATAAGGCAAAGTTCTTGCCTAAAGGAGCTTATGGTCAAGTGGAAAAGAAAACGCAAAGTTTAAGATTTATGGGGTAGTTGCCTGAGGAAGTCATCCATCAAGATGTTGTGTTGAAGTTTAGAAGATAGAGATAGGGGAGTATTGTTTGAGGAAAATATGAAGTCTCTGGGCCACAAGTCTTTGCTGAAGCTTTGCTGAAGCTTTTCAGCAAAGATCTATGAATGTTAACATTACTTTTGTTTGCAATTTTTGATTTTTTTTCTCAAATTGTCCTTATTCCCAATTCCTGTCTACCTAAAAAACCATCAGGTATGAATTTCAGAAGTATCATTTCTTTTGTCTAAGCATACTAATGAAACTGATGATTGTTGTAACTAAGATGGTTGTAAGTGGGACCTTAAAATTTCATACTTCTTTTTATATTGAGGATTATTTTTTTGTCAGAAATGTTACTAATAATATTCCAGATTGGAAAGAATTGTTACCTCTGAGGGAGTTAAGGGGATAAAGAGAAGGGAAAACTCACCTCTTATTTTATCTACTTCTATATATTTATAATGATTATATAAACTTTTGTGAGAAAATAAATTAGAAAGTACCCAAAAGGGAGTGAAGGTCTATTGGTTTGAGACCACATTCAGAAAACTGAACCAACCTAAAAACACTGATACTAACTCTTCTTGTTTTAAAGCAGAATGGCTATGATGCCTTGGCAAGTGTGGGGAAAATGAAATATGAATTTATAGTCAAATAACAGATAGAAAAAATGGTTAAGCATGGTCTACACAACCAACTAATACTCATAAAACTCCCACCAGAATAACCAAGTGGTTGAATAAATTTAATTATGTTTTCTCAATGTTTGAATATAGATACACAATTCACAAGTTTATATTTAAATGCTGAATGAGTTATGGAGAAAGGAAGATGTATAATATTAGCTGTGAATCCAGTACCCATTTCCTTCAGACTCACAGCATTGTCATTGTACCTAACTATTGGGTTGTTGGAAAAGTCATGACGCATTTTTGTGATGAAAAACAGAAAAATATGTCATGACTTTTCCGACAACCCAATACATAATATGGTCATTGCTCACTTATAATAACAGAATGGATCTATAGGAAATTAAGGTTGATAACTCTTCTTTGTAAGCCATTATCTAAATCTGATGCAATTACAAATATTTTAAATAGATTACTGAAAAATTAAACAGATTATCCACCATGTAATTATTATTCAGAGGAGAAAAAACTGAAGTGATGCAAGTCTTGCATTTGCCTTAGCCTCTCAAACCTTGTTCCTCTGACTGTAGCAGGAGTAGCTTAAATGTTAAAGTTGGAAGTCAAGGTCCAGAAATGTGGAAGGTGTAATGAGAAGTTGCCTCCCTCCCCAACTTGGCTCCATGCTTGTCTTTCAAACAAAAGCTGCCTCTCTAAACTGCTCTACAGGTTATTAAACATTCAATGAGCACCTACGCATGTAGCTATTGGGTTGTTGGAAACACATGCACAAATAATCATTGCTATCAAGGAGCTCGCAGATGCTGTATTTACCAGCTTGTCTCACAACTAATCTTTCTTTCTTTGGAGATTCTTCCATAGATACATTCTTTAAAATGAATCAGCAACCACATTTCTTGCCTTTTGACTACAACATTGTTCCTATCCTCTACATCTTTTTCTCTTAGTTTTCTGATTGAGAACTAACTCTCCTCCTTGAAAATGTTGTGTTAAAGGCATGTGAGTCTGTTTCTGGATTTCATCTGTTCTATAGATCTAATTGCTTATCTTGGCACCAATTCCATGCTATCTTAACTTTTGACTTAAGAATAACTCTCAATATCTGGTAGAATAAGTCTTTTTTTTTTACAACTTTATTGAGGTATAATTGAAGAAAACAAATTCATTATTTAAAGTGTACAATTTGAACACTTTTAACATATGTGTATACCATGAAACCATCACCTCAATTAAGGCAGCAAACCTTTCCATCACTCCCAGAAGTTTCCTTATACTCCTTTGCAATCCATCCCTCCCTCACACCATCTGCAGAAAACCACCCAACTGCTTTCTGTCACTCTTAATTATGTCAACCTGATATTTCTCAAAATATATGTACTAAAATTTACAGCTGAGCAAAATTAGAAATTTGAATTTTGTGTCTTTTCTTTAGGAACAAAGATGTGAAATTCTGCATAATGTGATAATAAATAAACTGGAATGTGATATAAACAAGTTCACTGATCTTGACCTGCAACATATAGCTAAAGAAACTGAAGGGTTTGTGGCTAGAGATTTTACAGTGCTTGTGGATCGAGACATACATTCTCATGTCTCATCAGAGTATATCCACCATGAAGTTTGGCAGATACTCATGGATACTATCCAGTTACCAGCCAAGGTACTTTAAAAAAAAAAAATCAAGTACTTTCTCCCAGAAGCACCACTGAATTAGAATAAGTCTTAATGTCTGCTACTTTGTTTTCCTTCTTAGCTTTTGTAGTCCTCATATTTATATATAAATGTATATATGAAGTTTTAGACTGACTTTGTCTATATTCAATAACCAGCTAAAAATTTGAGTGAGATTTCATTTAACTTATACATTTTATCTGTAGATTATTGACTCTAGACCATGTCTGTAGACTATTACGTAAGCATTTTCTAAATACACAATCATGTTAACTGCATATACTGATAATCTTATATCTTCCTATTCATCACTATACATGTAATTCACTTTACCTGTCCTATTGCACTGGCTAGGTCTTCCAGGACACAGCTGAATAGAAGTCATTGATATCAGTTAGTTTCCTTGTCTTGTGTACAAATGCTGGGTGAAGGCTTTTGCTTTTTTTTTTTGTTAAACATGAAGTCTGTTACATAGTATATAATGTAATTTTAATAGATTAAGGACATTTTTTTCTATTCCTAAATTGCTTAGACCTTTTTTTATAGTGATAAATCAGTGTTTAATTTTATCAAATGCTTTTACTGCATCTATTGAGTTATTCATATATTTGTTGTCTTATGTTAATGTGTTGAATTAAATTGATTCATTTTGAATATAAAACCATCCTTGGATTCCTGGAATAAATTCCATTTTATCATTTCTTTTTATCCTTTTTATAGATTGCTTAATATAATGTTGCTATGTTTATAATTTGCATCTATGTTCATGAGAGTAATTGATCTAGAATTTTCTTTTCTTTAATATTCTTTTCACATATTGGTATCAAGGTTGTGCCAGACTCATAAAACTAGTTGGAAAGTGTTTACTCTTTTTCTATTACTTGGCAAAATTTGTTTACATTTTATTTAATCCTTCTATGTTCTCTGAAAAACAAAATGGTGAGATTGGTGTTATATTTTCAGTATATGTGTCGAAACCAAATTAGGCCTAAAGTTTTCTGTATGATAAACTCTTGATTTTTGTGATAATATTGCACTATTTGGACTTTTTTTTTGAGTGTGTTACTTATATAAAAGTGTTATTTTTTTCTAGGAATTTTTTTCAATTCATCTAAATCTTTAAACTTATTTACCTAAAAATGTCTTTTGACTTGTTATCATCTAGAGGATTTGTAATGACACCCAGTTTCATTCCTGATATTAGTAATTTGTGTGTGTATTCTGTGGATGTAGTAGGAGGTGGTAGAGGTTTAATCTGTTCTATTAGGATTTTAGCTTCTTTAAAGAATATATATTTGTCTTGTTCATTTTCATATTGTGTTTGTTTTCTATTTAATTATATTTTGCTCATCTTTATTATCTCCTGATTTCTAATTTCTTTAGGATTAATATGATTTTTATATCCCTAAAATTTATATATATATATTATATGATAGATGTTCAAGTTTTCTTATTTTTTAAAGATTTGATTTAAGGCTATATGTATCTTTACATCAAGCCTTGTTTTACCTGCATGCTTTAAAATCCTATATGTGATATTTTCATTATCATTTATCCCAACATATTTTACTCAAATGACTAAATCTTCTTCTTTGTCTTACAGATATCCCATCATTGTATTGCTTAATTTATAAATATTTGGGCTTTTTTGAGCCCTCCTTGGATAATTATTTTTAGTTTAACTTTCCTATCAGTCAGAGAAGGTACTTTGCAAGGTTTTAATCATTTGATATTTCTTGAGGTTTGCTTTATCATCCAGATGTTAATTTTGGTTATTGTTCTATATACTTTAAAAAGATGAATGTATATTTACTACTTTTAATGTTCTTTATTTCATTTTCTCACTATCTGTGCCCCCAGGCTCTGATCATTTTCCTCCTATCTGAAGAACTCCCTATAGTAGCTCTTTTAGCGTGGGTCTACTGGTGATATATTATTTTAGTTTTTGTTTTCTTTCTCAAACTCTGTAATTTGCTTTAATTTTTTACACATAATTTCACCAGATTTAAAATCATAGGTAAGCAAGGGTTTTTGTTTTCCTTTTAGCACCTTAAAAATATCATTCTACTATCTCTGGCTTCCATTATTTCTGTTGAGAAGCCTATAGTCTATCTTGTGATCATTGGAAGGTAATGTGTTTTTTCTTCTCTGTCTGCCTTTGAATATTCTGTCAGATTTCAGTATTTATTAGTTTGCTATATGTGCTTAAGTGTAGTGTTCTTTGTATATTTGCTGTCTTGTGATTGCAGAGCTTCTTTAATATGTGGCTTCTTAAATTCATCAGTCCTTTTTTTTTTTTTTTCTTTTCTGGAACTCCAATTATATGTAAACTATAATTTTTTACTGGGCCTCACATATCTTTTTTATACTTTTCATAATTTTTCTCTCTAGCTTGATCCTGTATCATTTCGGCTAACTATCTTTTTTGCTTACTAAGCTTCTCTTCTGGTCTAGTTTACTATGATACCCATCCACTGAGTTCTTAATTTAAGATATATTTTTTAAAAAAATATCTAGAATTTCTTCTTACGTATTTTTTTAATGGATTCTAGGGCTCTGGTAAGATTTTCCATTTTGGCACCTATTTTCTTAAGCATATTAGTCATAATAATTTTAAATCTATATCTAATAATTTCAAATATCTGGATTACAAGTCACTTTACTTTTTTATTCATTGGGTTTTCGGTAAATTCATCCTCTCTTAATAAGTGGGTTGTTTCCATTTTTACAATGGCAATCAATGCCACAATAAACATCTTGATACATGTCTTCTTGTGCTCATGTGTAATAATTTAGAATGAGTATAAGTACAGTAGAATGGCTGCATAAATTGATCATGCACATTATAGCTTTTTCTAGAAACTGACATTCCCACCAAGCATACAGTTCCCATTTTTTCCATAATCTCAGCAACATTTGCTATTTCCAGACTTTTACATTTTCTGATGTATGATATATTTTATTATAACTTTCCCCCAAATCATGTTACATTCTTAGTAATTATGTTCCTAAAGATTGTGTTTCTGTTGCAAAACTGTTCCGATAAGTTCATCCTGGCTAACATGTAATTAAATGGGGAACAATTATTTAAACTAATATATTTTATTTGTTTGTGGTTGTATAAATTTAATTAAATTTGCTCCTTTTGTTTTATTATTAAACTGTATTATTTTCTTAATTCACTAAAATTAATCAATGGCTCAAAAATGTTTTATTGAAGGGTAAAGTGGCACCAGAAACATAATCATATTTAAAGTTAACATTGAAAATACAAATAGAGAACAAGTGGATAGTATATAAACTATGACTTAATATATGATGGAATAAGTAAATCCAAATATAACAATGTACATGAGTGGAAGAAAAGAAATATTACTAGTAGGAATCATAACCCTCTGGATATTGAATTTTATAAGGTTGTTCTTCCATTTTCCCCTTTTTTCCATTGCTTTGTCTGATGAGAATATGGCATCAGGATTTTTGAACAGTTGTACAAATGGATAGATTGTCAAGAATTTGGCTTGTTTCTGGTATTTTTTATTCTATATTCACTTTGTCTTAATAAGCCCTAAGGTGGTTATGCTATGTTGGTACTTGGCATTTACCCATATTTCATAGATACAATTATCACTAAGGTTGTGAACCAAAGAGAAAGCAATGGTTTTAAATCTACTGTTTGTCTTCTTGAGTAATTATGCTCCATGAGTTATCTAGTCTAGCCTACAAATGATTAAACTATTTTGACGCAAGTAAAAAGAAATTACTTCAGATATTTCTTCTCTATGCACCTTTTTCTAAGTTTACTTATATAGAAACAATGGGTTGATTATGAAACAATTTCATCTAAATTTATTCCAAGGGCTCTAACTGCATATGAAGGAAAGAAAAAGTTATGCAATGTTATTTTCATAACATTCATATGTAGGATGATTTACCTTGTATCAGGCAGTCTTTAAATACCTGTAAGAATCCACATTTCCTCCCCTTCCAAGCCAGTCAGTGCTGAGTAATGTTGAAAGATTCCTCAGAAGCATGTAGCCCTTGCATGCTGAAATCTACTTCTGATTTCCATGCTCCCTCATTTCACTTGATGTGTTCCCTGGCCTTCTTTTCAAGTGTGTTTGTGTTGGGCAAGAAGCCAGTGGTATTAGTGCATGGAAACCAGGTAGCTGTCAGAAGGACTGCGGCAGCATGTCTAATTTTGCTATATTAAACCTGTCACAAAACGTTAAGTAAGAGATTACAGGAAGTATGCATAGAGCGCATGGTTTATAACTTAATAAACTTGTAGTGTTGGGAATAAGCTAAGACCTCTCTCTTTTATCTTCTTTTCCATTTGGTTTCACCAATCTCTTTAAACCACTGTTAGAAGAATGGGTGAAACAGTAAAAAAATTTTCATGACCACAAGAAAGCTCACTCCCAAGTTATAGCCATGCCAACAGTCAGTCAGAAATACTTGAGAAGCTAACAAAGATTTTCTTTTCAATCCACACAAATATCTATTTCATATGCCATGAAAGTATGATGAATCTTTATAATTGCTGATGTCTAGATATATATTTTTTTAATTTCCTAGAAATCAGATTCTTAGTGCAGCTAGCAGTTTCTATTATACAAACCAAAGAACATCCCTATTTAAAAAAATAACTTTTTTTTGAGCTTGGAACTAGGTAATACTTGCTGAATTTTTTTTTCTTAATGAGCACAGGTGGATCTAAGTGTTTTGGTGTCCGAAGCATATACAATTTAGAGGGCACTGTTTAAAAAACAGAAAAATAATTCACTAATTTAAAATTAGGTTACAAGAGTGAATATGTAATTAGAGTGTGAAAGAAGTCACAATGTATGAAGTATTAACAGTTGACAAATACTGCAACAATTGTAAAACAACATCATATTTTTATGAAGTAGCTACCTCATACATCCTTGGTCATGTACTTTGGTACCTACTACGCAACAGGCTCTATATGGCAGGCTTGGAATGACTAAGGCTCACCTTGTTTTCTCCAATCCTTTCAGTGGTCCTTTTTACCCTTGGGAGTCTAGCACACAATAAGCACAAAAAAATATTTTTAAAATAAGTGTGGTCTAAGAAATGACTTTTAAAAGATGACTCTGCTCCCCTACCTTATAAATTCGTAGGTTCATCAAGGCCACGTAGAATGACTGAAACAACCAAAGCGTTGTGAATCAGATTAATACATGACATTCTGCATGATATGAAGAAGGATTTTTCTGCACTAGGAAAACAAAACCTAATGAAGACATATTATTGAAGCCATTTCAAGTAATTTAGCCTCTGAAGGAAGAATGACACAAAAGGAAAATAATTGTATGAGCCCCTTTTTAATACATGTGTTTGCTTTTTAAAAATATGAGTGAGGCCAGAGCCTGCCTCCATCCTCCACATGGGAATCCTAAAAGCCAATGTTGGATGCAGCAATTAGAAGCCATGATACACGCTTTATCTAGAAGGCAGATATCGAAACAGAATGTTCACATGTGGAAAATTAAGCTAAAATGTGGTCAGGTCAGCTGGAATGCAAGTAGAGGAAGCTCACATAGGCTGCCGGAAAGGCAAAAGGGAGATCAAAGACAGACACGCACCAAGGTCAGGTGCAGTGGAAACAAAAGAGGCAATGGAGGCAGGTAAGGCATAGAAAAAGGGTGTGTAACCATGTCATCCTAAAAGCAGAGAGGTCTGTGCTGGCAGATACGTGCATGTATCTTTTAACAACCTGACATCTCGAGAGTGGTT
Source organism: Hipposideros armiger (assembly GCF_001890085.2). Classification (NCBI taxonomy): domain Eukaryota; kingdom Metazoa; phylum Chordata; class Mammalia; order Chiroptera; family Hipposideridae; genus Hipposideros; species Hipposideros armiger. The sequence goes on from NW_017731410.1 coordinate 830,447, forward strand.
CTAAATGACGTGGGAGGCAGGAAAGGCCAGTCCCAGAATTGTAGATGTTGCATAGCTGTTAGTCCAGCAATACTCTTAGGCGGTACTTCCTCTTTGGGGTAACCCAGAGTCTTCCAGAAGTCCATAACTGTTTGAGTCATTCCTCTTTCTCTCCCCTCCCAAGCTAAATCACGGGTCTCTCTCAATGTTTCCTTCCTTTGTAGGGTGACTAACTGTTTCAGATTGCCCAGGTCTGCAAGGATAAGTCTTCAGACCCAGGAATTTCAGTTTTAAACTTAGGACAGCCCAGTCAAACCCAGATGAGTTGATAACACTAACTGTGGGCTAAATAATTTTGCAACTTAATTCCCATTTCCCAACAGGGTGGTGATAGGGGCTAACTCACACTCTGAACACTCAACTTCTAATGCAGTGTATCTTTCATTACAGTGTGTCCTTATTATGATTATAAAGTACCTTTCTTAGTGCTCGCTTCGGCAGCACATATACTAAAATTGGAATGATAAAGTACCTTTCTTAGAAGGTATTAATTTAATAAATGTGCTGGAATTTATTTTCACATTTACGTCTGCGATGTATATACAAAGTCCTAGGCTGATAACAAAAAATATATTATTTTATGAAAGAAAGATTTGGGATGCTGATATAAAGATTTTGGGTTTTATTTCACAATTGTACTGTGTGTGTGTGTGTGTGTTTGTGTGTGTGTGTGTGTGTTAAAATTACAGTGCTCTGACTGGGGCAGGATGAAATTTATCACTAGATACTCAGACACCATGAAACAAAAATCCTCATTCTGATAACGACTCAATTTTCTTGGAGTGGCACTGCCATGAAAATTGAGCCATTGAGCTACTGAGAAAAAAACGTTTTCTGAGCTCTAAAGCAAAGTAGATCTTATGAAACCCATAAATTAACATTTGGAATAAGATTAATGCATCATAATCTCACTCCATTTTTACAAATTCAATCCTCTATTTCACATACAAACTGAAATAATGAGGAGACTCAAAAAAGCCCTTTTCACCTTAGAAATGCTAAGCCTATGGTGGTGTTTATTTAAACCAGTATTTACAACTATATGTGTAGTATGCAGGGTCAGAGGACTTGGAGACGCATGGATATCAAGTTGGTCTTCTTAAGGGGTAAGAAACAAATTATGTATTTTCAGCCTAACTGAATGTCTTAAATGATGGGCCTCAGCATTTTGGGGGATCTTAGCATTTCAAATGTGAACATTTTGTGTTGAGATTTTATTGAGTAGTCCTCATATTTCTTTGTCACATGGTCAACTTTGGAAAAAAACAAAAAAACTGCAACCCAGCACAGTGAAAGCTGCCAAAGTATTTCTGAGAGAATGTGAGTTGTAAAGTAATCATGAAATATTGATTGTGATAATCCACAGCCCAATAAATGATGCAGAGGAGCTATGGAGATTAAGGCGTATATTCATCAATGTGTTGACTCCCATGTTCTCAGCGTGATATATAGAGAGGAGCATTGGATTGGGCAATGGAAGGCCTGACTGCTAGTCTGTTCATCTTGATTGAGAGCTTACTATATTTCAGGCATTGTACTAGGTGCTTTTATATTAATCATTTTATTTAATTCCCACAACAACTCTATGAGAAAGTATTTCCCCACAGAGGAGGACACTGAGGGTTAAAGAGTGTAAACAACTTGCTCAAATTTACACAGTGGCTGAGTCAGGATTCAATCTCAGGCCACAAATTCTTTCTCTGTAAATGAAATCTCTTAATACATCATGTGGGCTACACATCAGCTAGCTTACCCATCTTATGCTATGTGAAGATTAGATGTGTTAACATTAAAATAGGAATAATTTTAAATGCTGTATGTATTCAACAGAAACTTTAAAAGCCATTACAATGATTGGTTGGGAAGATAATATCTTTTTTATTACGATGAGTGGAAAAAAAGCAGGATACAAAGGTATATTTATACTGTGATTAAAATTAAGTTAAATAATATACTTATTTAAATCAAAACCAGAAATGCAAAATACCAATATTATAACAATGTCACTTTAGATTGGTAGGATTACAAATACTTTGTCTGAATTTTCTATAATGTTGTAATATTATTTTAATGATGAAAAATTCAGTATAGTTGCAAAATTAAAAAAAAATTGGAATAAGAGAACACTTGCAAGAGAACACCCACCTTTCTAGGAACATATTAGAAACATAAAGTGAGATTATTGTAAGCAGAGTCCAATTAGAAATTAAACCTATAGTAGAGTCCCGAATTTCTGAAATGAAGTCTATTTGAAGTGTTAGGTGAACTACAGAAGTATGTGTTTTAGTCCACAGATTTTTAAAAATGTATTATCATTAGCCCCTTTCAGTCTTCCCAGTGATGAATATTAAAGGGTGTGAACCATTCATGCTGAAGGGTAGGCCCTCTGTGGATATTAATGATTGATTGATTGACAACATGACACGTATACCCTTTTTTCCCCTAAAACATGCATCTATCACCTGTTTTCTTATAACCATGATCAGAACCTGGACCAATTAATGTATCTTTATGAGATTATCACTTTCTCACTGAAGAAATTTTATTCTATCATGTGTGTGTGATATTTCGTCTTTTCTCGTGGACTCGCCTAAGCTTGAATTCATAGAAGACTCTATTACCATCTATAATTTAGTTTGATTAGCATTTCACAGGAAGAATCACCTGACATGTGTTAACTATGACTAATTAAACTAATATCAATCTTTAATAGCAAGCTTGCCTTAAAAATAAAGCCTTGGTAAAATGTTTTGAATTTTAGGTAGATCTGTTAAACTATGTCAAATTATGATTACCACACATAAAAGTAGATAGATTGGACAATAGATATAAGGTCAGATTATAGAGTAGTAGACATTTTAAAACTCCACCAATCTGTGTCGTCTCTCAATAATATAATTAACAATAACTAGCCTTTTGAGGTAGGAATTATTATCCTCACTTAAGGATGAAGAAACATGCTCATTAAGCTCAAGCAAACCAGATGTGTCCAGCTTCAATAATTATGCTTTTAAGCACAGTTCAAGACCACCTCTACAGCCATCACCTTGGGGAGCTTGTGAAATGATGTTGCCGTCACTCAAAATATCGCTCTTCTTTGAGTTGCTTTCATAGAGCCTTAGGAGAAACACCAAAAATCAGATCCTGTTTCTATATTGACCTCCTGCTCCACTTTAACCAGATTTTATCAAACCTTTGACTATTTCCAAAAATCAATTCTACCCACGAAGAATAAAGATCCTACCCCAATGAATAAAAATCGACTCAAGTCTGATCCAGAAGATAAAGTTAAATATTTTGAATACTGTCAATAGTGTTAAAGTTGACATACAGTCTCCAAAGGTGGAAATTTTTATAGCAACATACCCACTTGGAAGTTTGTGTTTGATTTTTGAAGTGGCTAAATGATTGGCATAAATGTTGACTCCTTTTGAATCTATAGATATTAAGATTCTCTTTGGTGAAATATATATTATATTGAGATTAGTGCTTGTTTGAAACCCTTTAAGGAATAAGTTGAATAATTGATTCAAATTTCAACTAAGCATGCAATTCAGTAACATTGCTGTTCATATTCTTCCCATGGATCATTCTATTGTGGATCCATTTCTCGGCACGATCCACCTCTTCACATTTTTCTGTCTTGTTACCAAAAATTTTATGAAATATTTAGGAAAATACCTACCTGAGTCATGACTAATTCTCTTTTCAGAATACTTCTGATACATCCCTGTGTAAAAACTAGTTTCCACAGTAAGTATGCGGAGTGTTTAGGAAAAGAAATGAACACTGTTAACTAACATTATTTTAAATGAACTTACGAAGAACTTGGGACTTAAATTGCATTTTGGAGTATTTGAAGGACTAAGAAATTTATGAGTTACTGAAAGAAAAGGTAACACATTTTATAACCTCAGTCTATCCACCATACCAAAATGTTTAATATGCTTGAAAAATCAGTATTGCCTTCCCTTTGAATGGCATAATGACTGCATGTCCCCCCGACTTTGTTTTTAATGTATCCCTTTTTGAAAATTGTGAGGTCTGAGAACTTTTAGTAAAGAAACAGCTTATGGTTTTGCCCCATAACAAAAAATAAACAAGCAAGCAAGCAAAAAATAGTGTAAGAAGAATCCACTTAGCATATGACTGTTTATACTATTCTAGAATTACCAGCTACATCAGGTACAGTATAAATCCTCGATTCATATGTCTATATGCAAGGGTGAAGATATAGTCTTTGCTTTTGTTACTAATAATTAGGAATAAATATTTGAATGGTACAAAAGTGTAGGACTTCAAGACTGCTTCAAAGCTTCTAAAGACAACTGTGAAATAAATTTTTGTAGTTAAAAAGCCTGCTTATAATTAAGGCAAGTGTTACAGTTTGACTGTCAGGATAAATTTTGGATCTGTGAAAGGCAGGCTGCAAACAAGCTGTCACACATTGGGTCCCCAAAGTGGGTGCTGCTATTTGACACATTGGAACAGTCTCCTATAAGAAGGGTGGTATATGGGATTGCAATGTGATTCAAGGTTTTGTTTTGTTTTGGTTTGGTTTGGGTTTCTTGATACTCAACTTATCTCCCCATTTGTCATAAGCATCTCCATTCCTTGAGTTTGGTTAGCTGCAAGGCAAGCAAGAAGACAAAACCATCAGAGTCATTTCAACTGCGGGGAAAACGAGCAACACTGGCTGTTAAAAGCTGTTAATTGCAGTTTACAAAAGAGAAATCCCTTATCTTTGAAAGTTCACTTGGTTGAGCAACTCATTCTTCCTGGGAGGGATTAATGCTTAATTAGAAAAAGATGCTAAACAATCTGATGTGCTTCGTGAATGAAAACCTTACCTTGGCTTTCAATATTCTTAACAAGGTAACATGCTAATTATTTAATGAATGATTTGCGCTGAGAACTAGAGATATGTGTTAAAATAGCAGTGCTTATCGCGTTTGGCACCACTCCCAGAAAGCAATGCACTGGCTGCTCCAGGACTTGGTGCCAAGCCTGTTTTTTGTTGTGCTTGGTGCTTGGTTTTGTTTTCCCACCTTTGAGTGTAAATATGTTTGTCAAGCTACACTATTGGGAGGGGAAGCAGAGAGGACCAGGGTGAGTAAGCCTGGTGATCAGAGGTGAGGGTTGGGGAAGAACAGAGAGAAGGAAAAGGAAGCCAGAAGACCATCTCACTTTTGGAGTATGACTGCATTGTGCTTACTGGAAATGGCTGTACTCCACTAGCTGTGGGTTATAAGGAAGTTAGAAAGAGTAGCGTGTACACTTTGGAGAAAGGTAACAAGGCATTGCAAGCCCAACTTCACACTTTGCTTGTCTGTCAGGGGTTCTCTGCTTCACAACAATACCCCAATGTTTTGGTAGGCAAACTCCAGTTCACTTAGTAAGTGAGAGGCATGGGTGGAATGCCAGGTATGTCTACAGAGCAAAGCAGTGCAGGCAGGCTGACGCCAGGAGAGAATAGGCAGGTACCTATTGAGTTACAGGATTTCTACAAATCTAATCCGCATGTAATGTGAGACTTATTACAGAGCCAGCCTCTGCTAGCGCTGTGAAGTCTGAGGATATGAACAGCCTCTGAAGCAATGATCCCAGTTAACCCATTGAAACCCAGCTTCACTTAACCAAAACTAATAGCCTCTTATCCCTGTAATGCTGTTTAAGGGTGATAGTGATTACAAGTTGCTTGCTAATTGTATAAAAAAATACTCAAAGCAAGATATTATTGAACTGAAACAGAGATATTTAATATGCCTACAAAGAATGAACACACAATACAAGCCACAGCAACCAGGGCTATTTTAAAGTACTCTCTAATACGTTTGACACTGAATAGTCCATACATTACTAATGATGGATATCTATAATTTATGGTACATTTTTGCATGTGATAAGTTTGTTATAAAAATTTTAAACAGCAGAGGTATTTATTAGTATTTAAAAAGCATCTATTTTCTGGGACATCTTTATTTACTATTATAATAAATTGATGATAAACTTATTAAAGGAAAGAAATCAGAATTGCCAACGTAAATAGGAAAGAGGTCCAGACACTAAAATCTCCAATATCGTGATGTATTTCATATACTTGTTTTGATCATCAGCTAATAAATCTCTTTGGAAAGTGGGTAAAGAAAATGAAAACATTTCTATACTTAATATATGATCATTAGTATTCCTTAAATGAAGCTTGAAAGATTAAAAATGATCAGATAACAAAATTAAGATAATAATTCTTACTTTATCGATGTAATGATAAAACTCCAACTGTAACCCCAGACTTTACATTACAAATATTCTTAAGATTGATTCATTAATAAATAGCATTTAATCTCAGAAGTAAGGCTCCACATTACCTATACGTGTTTTTTACCTCTCTCCTCAGGCTACTTAGGTCCATTACCATATTTAGATGCCTTGAATAAATCTGCAACATCTACTCATAGAGATTTATTAACAATATTTATTAAAATCAAAGATTTTAGAGTCTGTAATATGCCGATATGAGAATTAAAATTTATTGAATGTCTTATGTGGTCCATGTATTCTAATAGGCACTGTAGGTATGTTAACTTATTTATACATTTTTGTGATTCTTACTTTTCAGATGAAGAAAATGAAGCTCAGATCAAGTAACCAGTGAAAAACAGATGTAGAATATAACCCAGGAAAAGTTGACTCAAAGCCCATTTAGAGTGGTGGGAGATGATATATTAACAGCACTCCTGAAAAGAAGACAAAAGTCTAAGGATGAAAAGAACATTAGATTCGTTAACTGGAGATCTGGGTTGAAAAATGGCTTTACTGCTTCCGTACTTCTGAACTGACATAAGTTTCTGAGTTTCTATGTGCCTAACTGTTCTCACCTTTCCATAGGGATAGGTAAATTCCATCATCATGCTTTTGTAAGAATTGAGATAATATTGGGACTTGTGTATAGATGATGTGTGGTGGGTAATATTAATATTAGCTAATCTCTGTAACATACCACACAGGTCTCTCTATGCATCTTGAACTGTGTCGTGTTCTATATAAACATACTGCATCGCAAAAGTGATTCTCTATTTGAACACGAGCGGGAGGAGGAAAGATAACAACCAGGTCATACCTCAGGTCCTGGCTGAACTGCACGGTTCAGGCAGAATTTACTGAAGGAGGTTGCCTCTGAGCAATATCGAAAGCTTGCTTTTAAGTTGATTTGTGACATTAAAGCCAACCCAGTCCTAAATTTGTTCACTCCCGTACACTGCTTGTTTCTTTCAAGCTATTGCCAATTTTATCCCTGTTTAACCTCTGTAGTAGATAAGCAGATGCTATTAAATCTTGGACTACTGAGTAGCCTTCTTGAAAACAGCAGTCAGTATTTGACAAAAGAACTAGAGCAATTTTCTAAGCAGCTTTTTTTAAAACAAAACACACTGATTAAAATATAAATCAAGGATATTTGCAAAAATAGCGTCTGTTTGGTGGTGCTCCTAATTCCCAAGTTAATATCTTTAATATTTGATAAAGATAAGAATCTCCCAATGAGTATGAGTGATTTTACGAGATGTAGGATCCTATATTAATTGCTGCTTTGACTTTGGTTTTAGTATGGCATGAAACATTTTTTTTTCTTTAGGGGAGACACATGCTTGAAATATCAAAGGCACCTCACTACTTAGATATACTTCCATATTTTATAGATAGTACATTTAAGATTTCAAAAGAAAATGTTGTTTAGAAGAATTCATTTCTACAGTAAGCAAAGCACAATAAGTGCTTGTAGATTATTTTTTTAATAAATGCTATAAAGATTTAAGAGTGAAGATTAAAATATCTTACTAAGTGGGATCTAAACCAAATTGTTTAAAATTCAATTTCTTGGTTAAGTGTTCTATGTGCACTTGAAAAAATCATGTCTTCTACTATTACTGGGTATAGGGTTTTATACATATGAATTAGGTTAAGTTGGTTGGAAGTATTGCTCCAATTTGCCATACACTCGTTGACTTTCTGTCTGCTTATCCTATCAATTATTGAGAGATGGATGTTCTAATCTGTTATTATAATTGTGGATTTACTTATGTCTTCTTGCAGTTTTATTAGTTGTTGCCCAATACTTTGAAGCTCTTGTTATTAGGTACATATTTGTTTAGAATTGTTATGAATTGATCCCCTTTTCATTATGAAATGATCACCTTAATTCTGGAAATATGTTTTGGTCTAAAATATACTCTGTCCTATATTAATATAACCATTCTGGATTACATTGTATTAGTGTGGGCAAGGGTATAATTTTTTCCCATCTTTTAACCTATTTATTTCTTTATATTTTAAGTGCATTTCTTTCTCTTTTTTTGAATTAACTTTTATTTTTTGTATTTTTTTATTACAATTAACATTCAATATTATTTTATATTAGTTTTAGGTGTACAGCATAGTGGTTAGACATTTATATAATTTATAAAGTGGTCCCCCCAATTAGTCTAGTGCCCACCTGGTACTATACACAGTTGTTATATTTTTGGGGGGCTGGGCATTATAATATTATTAATTATATTCCCTGTGCTGTACTCTACATCCCTGTGACTATTTTGTAACTATCAATTTGTACTTCTTAATCCCTTCAACTTTTTCACTCAGTCCCCCAACCCCTCTCCCATCTGGCAACCATCAGTTTGTTTTCTGTATCTATGACTCTATTTCTGTTTTGTTTGTTTATTTAGTTCTTTGGATTCCACATATAAGTGAGATCATATGGTATTTGTCTTTCTCTGACTTATTTCACTTAGCATAATACCCTCTAGGTCTATCCACTTTGTTAAGTGCATTTCTTATAGGCAGCATATAGTTGGCTCTTGATATTTTTATCCAGTTTGACAGTATCTGCTGATCAATTCTTTAGACCAATTACAGTTAATGTGATTAATATGATTATATAACCATATTATATATATATATATATACATATTATATACATATATATATATATATACATATATATGTATGTATTCATGGTCCTATTAATTTTTTATATATCCCACCTCTTTTTTATTTCCTGTTTTCTCTTTTTCTGGCTTCTTTTAGATTGGGTATTTTGATGATGCCATTTTACCACTTCTGTTGGTTATTAAACTCTTTGTTAGTTAATTTAATATTTAAGGTATCACAGTCTACCTTCAAGTGATATCCCACTTCATGAATAGTCTACTTTCATTTCTCCTTTTCCAGCCTTTATGCTTTTGCTGTTATACATTGTATTTTTTCCTTTATTATAAACTCTAAAATATATTATCTTTGGTTAAACAGTCAATTATATTTTAAAGTGATTTCAATAATAAGAAAACAGTCATATACTATACTTACCTAGTTATCATTTCTAATATTCTTCACTCATTTGTGTAGATCCACAAAGAATTTCATCTAGTATTATTAACTAGTGTATTTCATGTCATATCATTTTTTGTACTGTTTAAAAGACTCCCTTGAGCATTCTATGTAGTACAAGTTTGCTGGTAATTAAGTCTTTCAGCTTTTATATGTGTTTATTTTGCCTTAGTATTTGAAAGATGTTTTACCAAGTATAGAACTCTAGGTTGACATATTTCTCTCCAATAAAGATGTTGCTTCCTTATCTTCTCATTTGTATTGTTTCCAATGAGAAATCTGCCCCCATTTATATATATATATATATATATATATATATATATATATATATGTGTGTGTGTGTGTTTTTATATATATATATAAAATATGT
>NW_017731410.1:840961-842296 GCF_001890085.2 Hipposideros armiger
AAAAAAAAAAATTTCTCTGTATTCCCACCCCTCTTTTTCAGGGACTCCAAACACATGTATATTAAGTGGTTTGAAATTATCCTTCAGGACATTGAGACTCTGCTCATTTAAAAGTTTATTCTCTTTCCTTCTGTGTTTCATTTTGAATAGTTTCTATTGCTGTACTTTTAAGTACTATAATCTTTTCTTCTATGATACCTAATCTGCTGTTAATCCCATCAAGTTTATTTTTTTATCTCACATGTTGTAGCTTTCATCTCAAAAATTTGATTTTAGTCTTTCTATATCTTCCATAAGCTCTATTTAACTTTTTGAACACACAGAATACAGTTAAAATAACTGTTTTGATGTCTTTGTCTGCTAATTTTAGCATCCCTGTCAGGTCTGACTCAGTTTCCACAGATTGATTATTCTCTTTATTATAAGTCCTGTTTCCCTGCTTCTTTGCATCTCTGGATATCTTTGATTGGATGTTAGACATTGTGAGGGAGGGATATTTTGTATTCCAATAAAGATTCTTGAAATTAACTCTGTTATGTTGTTAAGTTACTTGAAATAGTTTAATTATTTGGGGTCTTGTTTTATTTTTATTGTTATTAATATTATTGTTATTATTATTGTTATTTGGTGGGTCTGGATCAGTGTTCATTCCAGGGCTAATTATCCTTCATTTCTAAGCAAGATCTTACTGAGCACCCAGTGCCCCTTGAATTATGAGATTTTCCAGCATGATTGGAAGAAACAGGCATTCTCCTAGGCTCCATGTGAGTCGTGGGTGCTGTTCCTTTGAATCATTTTAAGTGATTCTTTCATTAGTCTCAAGTAGTTTCTTCACATTCAGGTGCTGATCAGCACTATGCTAAACATTCAGGTGACCCCTATAGATCTCTGTGTTCTTTTTTCCATGTAATGTTCTCATCTTCAGTATTGCCCTGTGAATTCTAGCCCCCTTGATCTTTCCAGATCCTCAGCTTTGTCTCCTTAATTCAGAGAGATCCCCAGACTCCAAGTGGGTTTCCTTTTCCTGTGGAACCACCTAGAAACTCTATCAAGGTAGAAAGCAGGGACATGCATAGGTTCACCTCCATGCCCTGTGTCTTAGGGATTACTATTTCTTGTTGTACTATTTCTAATTTCTTATTTCTGTTTTATTTCATATTTTCTCTTTTTGTTTTTGTTGTTTCATTCTAGAAGGTAAATCCAGTAATGGTTTCTCCATCTTGGCCAGAAACAGGTTAAACTCAATTTCTAAACTAGACAGAGTAATTTATTGGTTCTAGGAACTAGAAATGTTTTTGCCAATTATTAGATCCTCATCGTATAGTTGAGGACATT
>NW_017731410.1:842561-849426 GCF_001890085.2 Hipposideros armiger
CTTCTACTCCTTAATTTTCACATAATGAAACTGAGAACTAGAGAGGCTATCATATTGTGTGGAAACCAGAGGCTACTGTGGATCTCATCAAAGAAGGAGACCTAGTTTGCCACTTGTTCCCTTCCTCTGGTTCCTGATCCACCCTAAATTGAAAGCTGAACATGGAAGGTCAGCTGTGGAGATTGACCCACTATTCTGATACTGGTTTAGTCATAGTTCAAGAACTAAAACAAAAGCTAGAAACCTGCCATGTGAAAAGAAATCCCATGAGACCATTCAGGGAGTCAGGAAGTTATAGAGTCAATATGGACTTGCAAACAACAGATCGGTTATTAGTAGCATTGCCTAAGATAATCAATAGTTCCCCAAGGAAAGGCCCATGCTAATCACATGGAAAAGGTTAAGGATACATGGAAGTTGAAAAAGTGAGTATGAATCTATGAACCATGCTCATTCTCCAAAACTAGTCCTGTTATTACCTTGCTTTTCCTTCAGTTCTTTGTTCTAGAAAAACACCTATAAAAACAAAACAAAACAAAAAGCTCAAAGAGATGCTGATTCGTAATACAGACTAAATCACAGATAAACAAACACTGGTATTACCCTACTCAGCATGTTTGTAATTTAAAGGAATAACCTTGATAGTTCTAAGGCAGCATTTCCAAAAGTGCATTCCATGCTCATTAATAGATGGTCATGAAATATAAAACTTTCTGAGTTAAATATTTGGCTTCTCACAGTTAAGCAGCTTTCTTTCTTTTGGATTTTCTAGTCTTTAAGTCACTGATGGACAAGTGTGCATCTGTAAGAGGAGAAATAAAATATTCGCCATTTCCCGAATTTGTCCATAGAACCATTATCTCAAGACTAATGTTCTATGAAAAATATGCTGGAAAAAGTTAACCTAAGAAATAAATTATTTGGTTACATGTTAAAGTACCATAGTGGTTTGATGGGAAGGTATTTTTGAGGCCAAAAACTATTTCTGAGATACTAAGAGACTTACTTCACTCCTCTTAAAAGTGACCTGATGTATTTTTTTAAATTACTATTTTGAACACTATATTTCTAGAATGCTTGCCTGGACTCTATATTTGAACAAGAGAAATTAATAGAAAAGTTCTACCCATGATATTTCTCAAACAGGAAATTTTACCCTTTAAATACAGAACATTGAAAGTGTATTTGGGGGGCAAGAGAAAGGAAAAGCTTTAGATGGGTGGCAAAAGGAGGAGGAATTAGGGGTTCATTTTCATTTCCTTCCAAACTGATTGCCTACAGAGCTTTTTATTTCATCAGGAAGTACACTAACAAATGGCGTCCTTGACTTTTGCTAATCACTTTATTAATGCTTTAGCCAGCTTTTAAAATATGCAGTAGTATTAATATCTGAGGAGAAAAACCTTTATTGTACATAAATTACAAATTTACTATCTCAATTGCAGTTGAGTTTTAATGTTTCCTTTCCAGAAAAGCCCTAGTGCATATTCTTTAGGGAGCAATTCTGCACTCTTAAGGGAATGAACTGAATGACCTAATAGGTCCTTCCATCTTTAATTTCTGTAATTCAGGAAAGCCTCATAAAACACAAGCTTCCTTTGTGAATTAACTTTTCTCTGAAAGTATTGAAACCACTTTCTTGCTCTCTTTGGAAGTACTTTAAAATGTTTAACAATATTAGAAATATTTACTGGACCCATATTGAAAAATATCAGCTAAGTTACACTTAATGGTTTAAGTGTAATTCTTTCAAAAGAGGTCACATGGCACGTGACCTCTTCACTCTCTTTCCAATTATGAGAAGCCATCCATTCACATCAAGAAAAATGATTTTAGGGAGGAAGAATCTAAAACAAAAAAGTCAAACTAACAAGTAATTATGAATTATCTTTTATGCATAAAACATGGTGCTAACGTATTACTGTTAAAAGAGCAAATGCATTTATGAAAACTCAAAAGAGGTATTGCATCTTTATTTGAAACTTTCTAGAAAATATAATAAACTATGTATAATAATTTTAATTGAAAATGTAATGTGTGCTAGAGAGCATGAAAAAAATTAGTGGAAATATAAGCCTGATTGTTTACCATAAATATTTGCAAATTCGGGGGGGGGGGACTAAACTTAATATCATAGGATAACTAGTCAGAACATAACGAGTCATGAATTTTAAGCATAAAGAGTTCTGTTGGAGCTATAAGGGTGGGAGTATGCATGAAAAATGAAGAATGAGTTGAGGGGTCCTTTGAAACTCCTATGTCTACATCCCAGAACTTTTGGTCAAATATCTATCAAAATTAGCATTCTTTACCTTGGAATTCAAGTCTTGAAAGAGCTTGGGGCTCCATGAACCACAACTTCATCTGCAAAATTTTGTGTATGTGTACCTTTCTGTTAGTGACTTTTATGACATAAAACAGGTATTTGTGAGTCTAACATATTTAAAGAGAGTAGGTATTGTTTTTATGTGGTTATAATTCTAAACTAGCATGAAAATTCATTTAGGTAGCATAAATAATAACTTTTAAGATAAAATCTAATAGATAATATCAATATATTAATAGCTCCATTTTATGACTTAATAGACGTAAACTGATATGCAATTGCATATTATTGAAAAAATGTTAATATCTTCTGATAATTGTAAACTATGCAGTAACTTCATTTTTAGCACATATTTTCCCAAAGTTCAGGTATAAAGCTACACCAATTAGTCATTACCTTTGGTATGGATTTTGGAAGGATATAATATTAGAGAATTACATTTCCAGGTTTAAGAAATAATCTAGTCCATCAAAAAATGAGTATATAAGTAAAATGTAGTATATAGATAAAATGTAGCATTACTCAGCCATTAAAAAAAATGAAGTCTTGATACATATTACAACATGGATGAACCTTGACAACATGCTAAAATGAAACAAGCCAGACACAAAAGGACACCTATTGTATGATCCCACTAATATCACATATCTAGAATAGGCAAATCTATAGAGATAGCAAGTAAATTAGAGGTTATGAGAGTCTGGGGAAGAAAAGAATGGGAAGTTATTAATAGATACAGAATTTCACTTTGAGGTGATAAAAGAGTTTTAGAAATAATGGTGATGTTTGCGCAAATTGTGAATGTAATTGATGCCACTGGGATGTACATTTAAAAATGATTAAAATGAAGGGCCAGCCGAGTGGCTCAGTTGGTTAAGAGCTCGTTTAAGAGTTGTGAGCTCTGAGCAACAGCAGTTCGAGTCCCGGCCCGAGCTGAGCAGCTGCTGAGCTGCCAACAGGTGACAGGATGGCTCAGCCAAAAAGAAAAAAATAAAAGATTAAAATGACAAATTTTATGTTATACATATTTTACAATAAACATGTTTTAAAAATACCTGAGAACATTTTCATGCTTTGCCTTTTGTATAAGGAGTGATACAATTTAATTATCTTACCCTGATAATCTGGGGGATTATAAAACATGTATAAAAGCCACCGACTGTGCAGATAGTGGCATTGAGAGTAACTTGCTTTGATTAGTAGCCTATGTTCGGGAAAGATAAGAAGAGATAACGGCCAAGATATGAGCATTGGTGGGAAATGAGTTAGAAGGCAAGCAAGCAAATGACCTTTGACCCACATCAACAGTGTATTAAAGCACCACAGTTAGAGCATTTTCTGGGACACTAAACTTTTTGGTAGAAAGAAGAGAAATGATGTGGATGAAGAAGGAGAAAGGGCTCTAAGCTAAGAGTCAGATCTGCATTCTAGTCTTGATTCTGTTGCTTTCAACACAGTAATCCTGGAAGATTAATTCTCTAGGCCTTCCTTCTCTTACTTGTAAAGAGGACTAGTGAATATTTTTTAGGTTTCCTTCTAATTGAAAAATTATATAGCTGTTTAATTCAAGGCATTGTGATTCTGTGATAGATTACTTCTTGAAGCCATTTTCTTAAAATCAAATTTTGGTAATTTTGATAAAATTCTAATCTTATTAATCATTGTCAGTACAATCTAGAAAATTAAAATTGTTATTTAAGTCAAATGAGTTAAATTTTGCATGTGGATACATTTCAGAATTTAAACCATGAATTGATGACTCTATCAGGATGCTCTATCAATTTATTCATCTAAGAATAAAGTGTGGCATTTAAGCTTAGGGACTACAAAATATAACCAAACTATATGCCATGTGTTCAATTGGTATTTTTAACCATATTACTAACCAATTTGGAAAGTAATAATGCATATTAAAACTTACTGACGATTATTATGGTCTGGTAAGGTTTATTAAGGACTCCCTTCATCAATACTGCCAGTATCATTTTCTTCTTACTCACAAAAGGACTACAAAGCTATTTTAGACTTTACAAATAATATTTCCCTTGACTAGATCATTCATTCTGTGTAGCTATTATCCTTCATTCTCTTTTAGATCCATATCAAAAGCTTTCCCCAGGAATTTTTCAAAACTCTCACCAAACTAGACACTGCTAGAAGGTTGAAGCTAGGTGTTCTCAAGTTCACTGCATGAGAGTCCATGCAACTTTTAAAAAGCCATGTGGTTTTGAGGTTGAAAATGGCAATGACAAGAACAATAATACCATAACAATTTTAAACACAATTTTAAAAATTTGTTCTTTAAATATACTTCCCTAATATGTAAAATTGGTTATTATCATTTGAAATGCTTTACCTCTTTTAGATGGACTGTGTTGTTTAGATGTTGGATTCTCTAATATTTCTAAAAGAAGGAAATGATGTCTTCTAATTATTATTTTGATCGCACCTTAATATATATTAAATCATACAATAGGCATTCAATTTTGTTCCATCTATTTTTTTTCTGCTATCTTTGCTTTCTTTAGCTTTTTGTAGCTACTTCTTATTAGAGACCTCAGCTGGGTCTGATGTACACAAGGTATATCAGCAAACTCACACCAACTATGGGTTGGGGCTTGACTTGCAGTCACGTTACCCCCAATCCCAGGATTTAGATCCTCCAACTTCTCTAAATCCACTGTACTGCCAACCAGATCTAGTGCTGAGCTTGCACAGATAGCAACTAAGTCATGGTTTAGGATGATATAATATTTGGGCTCAGGTGACCCAGTCCGTTATCTGCGTTGATTCACTACCTAATATCCCACAATTTCTCCATTTTCTTTATGACTAAAATGTTGTCTTTACTGACCCTGGAAATTCTTGAACATCATTAAGTGCTGCCAGACTCTCACCATTATGGATTCCATTATATATCTTTTGCCAAGGGCACCATATAGTAATATGGACAAATCTTCTACTCAGTAAACCCTAGTATTTTGTCCAAATTATAGCACTCAGTTATGTCCTTCACTACCATACCTCACCCACAAATTTAACCCCACTAGAAAATATAGTAACTGATACACAATCACTGTTCTTTCATTGCACAATATACACATATGCCTAATAATATATTTACAATCCTTTATGTTCTTCCATAATAATGTTCTTTTGATGATACAAGTAAAAGATGAATAATTATTCACTTCATCATGTAAAGAATGAATTACTGTTCATGTTGCAAAAAAGGGGGTATAAAATAACTTAGAATTAAACCATTTAGATATTTTACATGGTAAAAACATTTTTAAAGCAGTGGCTTTAAATAATCCAGTAACATATTATATGAAAAATGTCTTAGTCATCTAGACACATGATGACGTTAAAGGGCCTTTCCATTTTGTAGACACGTTGTCATAGAGAAACTACATTTCTAGGGACATTATCTGCAAATGTTTCCCAGAAAAAAAGACAAAGAAAGCTATTTATTTTAAAAATAAACATGGCTTCTCACTGGTCCTCTACTGAGTCTTATATTAGAGAATCAACAACTGTGTAAAATTCTGAATTTATCTTTAAAATGAGATGTTCAATATTAATCAGCTTACAAAATGATTTATAAGCATCAAGAAGAAAGGGGGGAAAGGCAGGGAGAAAACATTCAGCTTGCTATGAATATACTATGTCATCCCATCAAGCACTCTGATTTAGCCTTCACACTTTAAAGTGCAAAAGTACAATCTGGGAAGTCTTCCAAATCCATTTTTTATACAGAGGAAGCACTTGCCAGGATACAGGAAGCACTAAATACAGTACTAGTAGTTGGTTGTGTTGTTTTAGCAAGCTTTGCCAGAACTCTCCAAGAAGGTTTGAGTAATGGCGGATGATGGGAAATTTTAAATTTTAAATTTGAGATATGACTTTAGCCCAATGGCAATGAACTGTTTTTCTCTAGGGGCTAATAGTTCTTCTGTCAAGTGTACAATGAAAGGTTCTTAGGAAAATGAGGGCATTCATGGGTGAAAAATCTGACCCTGAGAAGTCTAATATATATATGTTGATTTGTTTTAAATTTCCTGTTTAGTTTCAACGGTGTTGCTGGAGTATTAGGTATTATAAGTCTGAGGTTTTGTATTTTAGTCTACCTTCAACCAGCTCTTCATTGACTTTGGAGAAGTATCCTTGATTAAAATTTAAAATAAATAAGTCTAATGTGGTTTTACCAGATGTTAGCTTTCCTGGTTCATAATTATATTACTTTATTATTTTACAAACATTTGTAAGTAACTAGTGCATTCATCATTTCTTATTCAGTGTAATTGGGGAACAAAAAAAATTAAAACTATAGGCTCTTTGTCCTTAAAATATGCACTTCCCTGGCCAGCCGAGTGGCGCGTTGGTTAAGAGTTGGCTTGGGACGCCGGCTCTGAGCAGCAGGGCCCCAGTTCAGATCCCACATGAGGGCCAGTGACACTGCACCCTCTACAGCTAAGATGGTGAGCAGCAGCTCAACCTGGAGCTGGGCTGCCGTGAGTCGCTGGCGACGGCGTAGGC
>NW_017731410.1:851278-863291 GCF_001890085.2 Hipposideros armiger
TTTTTTTTTTTTGGCCCTCCATCTTAGACCAGAAGGGCCCAAACTAATGAGGATCATCGAGTTCATCTTCTAGGACACAGAATAGAGTGGAAAATAGGTCTAAAGGGACAAATAGACAACATCCAGCACAAGTCATATCCCCGTAAGTCATGCCATATGGGAGCCAATCACCCCAGTCATTATACCACATCTGATTTATCATTTTAAGTTAGAAAAGGGTCATAGGAGAAATCTACTGAAACTATTTAAAATATTTTCTGGGATAAAAACACTCATATTCTACATAAAGTTAGGATGCAGAATTTTGCTGGATAGGATCACAAAAATCGACATGAGAGTTCTCTTCAGTGAACTACTCTTTAACTCAATAGTCTGTATGATTGATAATTAGATTTCACCATTTCAGACATATGTTAATCTATTGCTATATTCTATTCCATACCATTAAGGAAATGGATACAAATCATTTAATATTGTTGTAGCATTGCTTGGTCTACTAGACTTCGATTCTGTGATTTTTGTGGGGAGTGTCTGTCCTCGAGTTCAGTGGAATGAGCCCTATGAGGAAGGGTTCCAGGTTTTTCATGAAGCTTTGAACACTTACCATATGCATTTACTTATTCATTACGTATTTACTCATGGTCCACTACATGCCAAGCATTCTGCTAACTGCTTAGAAGAATGACAGTATCAGAGTAAAGGGGGATGGGGTTTTGACACATCATAAAGTATTATGAAGTTTTTATATGTTCAGACTTCCTTCTCCTGTAGTGGATAAGATCCCACTCTATCTTTCCAGCACTGACTTCTAACAGTAACTATGTTCAGGAAGTATTCCAGCTACTAGGAATTCAAGCTCACAGAGCTTTCAGTGTATCAGGATAGACTGATCATCTAATCTCTACTACAAAATATCGACAAGAGCCAGATCCCAATGGGTGTTGTAAGTTTGGAAAAGGAGCTTGATATTGGACTGTATCCAAATGACAATGGGAGGTCACTGATAAGCATTAAGAATGGAAATGACAAGATCATATCTAAGTTTCAGAAAGAGCTCCCAGGTTATAGCACAGAAATGGATGAGAAGTGGCCAGGGATACACATAGTGACATTAAGTTACACATTATTAAATGGACCAGAGTGAAAGATGGCAATGGCCTGGATTACGTGGGGACAATAGGAATGAAGAAAAGTGGACTAATTCTAGAGGTATTCTGAAAGCAAAATTCTTGGGCCTTAATAATCTGTTTTAAGTGAGTAATGAGGAAGAAGAACCAAGATGACTCCATGTTCAGGGCTTTGCCAATGGACGTAAGGGAGTATAATTTACCCAGGATAAGAAATTATAAATATGGGGCATGTTTAATATCAGACTTTGGCATCAAGGTAAAGGACGTACTATTATTATAAAATAAAACTAAAAATGTTAAATTATACTAGACCTCTAAAGATGGTTTAGGATCATGAAAATTAACTTTTCTTTTAAAACGTGTATAAGAATTTGCCTACAAAATCAAGGTATAATAATTTTGGGTGGAAAGAATTTTTTTAAAGTTTATCAATTTTTAAGAGTTTTTAACCTACTCAGATTGTCTATCCGTTCTTAAAACAGTTCGATAATTCAAATTTTCCTTACTCAGAAATTCTTTAAATATTAGAAAATTTCCATTCATAATATATGGGTGTGGTTATATTTCATTGCTTATATATAAATGTGTTTTCTTTTTTTGTTTGTTTGTTTGTTTTTGTTTTTTTTTAGCTGAGCCATCCTGCCCCCTGTTGGCAGCCCAGCTGGGGCGGGGCATTGAACCGCTGTTGCTCAGAGCTCGCACTCTTGAGTGAGCTCTTAACCAACTGAGCCACTCGGCTGGCCCCATAAATGTGTTTTCTTATATTTGCCAGAAAGTATAAATTAGGGAGACACTATTTGCCAATTCATTGTTAATCTCTTTTCAGATTCACCAATTTATGCTTTTATATGATTTAACTCCTTCTTGTTTTCCTACATGTTTTATGTATCAACTTAGTTTATTCTTTGTTGTTGTTCCACATTTAATAATTAATGTACTTAAACTTATATGCTGTCCTTTGAATGGCTGACCAACCACGATTTATTGGTTTTGAAAGCAGAAAACAAAAACAAAACAAAACAAAAAATAGTCCCAACTTCCTTCTCCCTCCTCACCCCTCCTCCTGGCAACCACCAATCTTTTCTCTGAATCTGTGTTTTTGTTTTACTGTCATTGTGTTTTATTGTGGGGTTTTTTTTTCGTTTTTGATTCCACATTTAAGAGAGGTCATATGGTATTTATATTTCTTTGTCTAACTTATTTCCCTTAGAATAATGCCCTTGAGGTCTACCAATGTTGTCACAAATGGCAAGATTTCATTCTTTTTTGGGTTGAAAAATATTCCATTTTATATATATATACATCTTTATCCATTCACCTATCATCTATTAGGTTGTTTCTATATCTCGGCTACTGTCAGTAATGCTTCAATGAACTTGAGGGTACATATATTTTTTCAAGTTAGTAGGGTTTTTTTCCTTTGGGTAAAAATCTAAAAGTAGAACTGTTAGATCATAAGGTATTTCTATTTTCAATTTTTTGAAGAAACTCTGTACTGTTTCCCATAATGACTGCACCAATTTACATCCTTACCAAGAGTACACAAGGGCTCCCTGATCTGCACATCTTCACCAACACTTGCTATATATTTTTTGTCTTTTTTGCTAATTGCCATTCTAACAGGTGTGAAGTAATACCTCATTGTGATTTTGATTTGCATTCCCCTGATGATTCATGATGTTGAGCATCTTTTCATGTACCTGTTGACTATCTGTATGTTTTCTTTGGAAAAATGTCTGTTCAGATCTTCTGCCCATTTTTTAATAGGACTGTTTGTTTTTTTGCTATTGTAAGTTCTTTATGTATTTTGGATATTAGCTCCTTATCAGATATACGATTAGCAAATATTTTCTCTTATTCAGCTGGTTGCCTTTTCATTTTGTTGATGGTTTCCTTTGCTGTGCAGAAACTTCTTAGTATGATGTGACTACATCACACTAATAATGTCACTTATTTTTGCTTTTGTTATTTTTGCTTTTAGTGTTGGATTAAAAGTCATAATACACAATCTATTCTTAATTGTCCAATTTTTGCCCTATAGCATATCACTTATGTATTTTAATCACATTAAAATGGAGGTGAAGTAAGTATCTAAGACCTTTATGTGAATTCTAAGAAAGTATGCCCTTAAACTATAGGGGATGCTAAATTAAATTGTGATATGAATAAATTTATTTGGTGGATTTAAACATGTGAAATTTATGATGAATATTACTAACCATTGTTTTAGTCCAGCATTTTTGGAATACATTGATTAAGGCATTTATTAATTTTTAAATTCAAAATTCAGCAAAATATTGAGTTCTCTTGCAATAGAACTAAAGATTTCAAGTTGATTTCTAGTTTATTTTGTTAATCCCAAGGGTTTTTATTTTTTATTTTTTGCTAGGGAATAATAAATCTTCTATGGAATTTCAACTGTTTCATACAGAGAAGGACAAAATAATTTAAACTCTAAATTTAGCAATTACAAGATTTGTTTGCATTTTGGATGGATAGTAAGGGAAAGAGTATAAGATATTTTTTATCTAACACTGATTACCTATTTGCATTAACTGCAGTTACATGTGCATCTGGGAGTGGAAGTACTCTGATATTTGCCGACTGTAAAATGACAATGCTATATAGGAATGCAAATGATCTATGATCTTGGTGTGATTTTTTTTTCCAAAGTAGCACTCTTTCCTTGACATTAAGGGACCTTTATTAAATTCAGAAACTTCCCTCAGTATGATTAATGATGAAAAATCTTAATTAATGAATGTGGGGGTTTTTTCAGCATAAATAAGACATGCATCTTTAAATCACTCAATGGATTATTACAGCTTCCAGGAAGAAGCCCAAGTTCTTCAGCATGACCTATAAGACCCTGTCTATCTTGCCCTACACTCTTCCCTTTTCACATTATACTTCTNTCTCTCTCTCTCTCTCTCTCTCTCTCTCTCTCTCTCTCTCTCACTTTCTGCCTTTAGTCACAGCTCTCTCTTGTTGAACTGCTTTTGTTCTCTCGCTACCCCCTTTCATCTTTGTGTTAAAGAATCAAGTTTTAAAACTACCTCCTCTTAAGAGTTTGTTCTGACCATCTCTATTAATGAAAATAAGGAAACATACTTATATCTTACAATAACATGCTATGCTTTTCTAATTCAGAGCACTTATGACAAGAATTTATAGTGATCTGTTTATTTGTTCACATCCCCCAACAAACTGTGTCTTGATAAAAAAGGATTGTGTCTCACTTACCTTTTCACTATAATCTCCTACTTCATCCACCCAAAATACTTAATTGACAACATATGAAGCAATATTGATGTCATGATTCTCTTGAAATTTTGAATATTTGAGTTTTACTTCATTGTCATTACACTGAAGTGAATCTTCACTTCTTTGAAAAGAC
The DNA here is from genome assembly GCF_001890085.2 of Hipposideros armiger. Classification (NCBI taxonomy): domain Eukaryota; kingdom Metazoa; phylum Chordata; class Mammalia; order Chiroptera; family Hipposideridae; genus Hipposideros; species Hipposideros armiger. The sequence goes on from NW_017731410.1 coordinate 855,806, forward strand.
CACACCATGAAAGTTGATAGAAAGCCAAGAGACCTCTGTCCTGGTTCTGGTAATACTAACTAGTTGTTTGGGTCACTGAATTCTCAAAATTTATGATTCCCTCACCCAGGTTCAAGTAATGGTCTTAGTTTGATTCTTAAGAACTTCAGGATTTTCAAAAATTAAGCAATAAACTTGGCATTTGATATGTCTGGAAAATTAGAGGAGGGCAAATCAGTACTATTTATTATTACAGTTGAAAATAACCACCATTTAAATATTTAAATATTGAAGTATGTTTTGCAATCTAAATCAGAGAAGGAAAAAGGAACATTTTCTATGTTCTGTGCATGAAAATTGGATGTATACACATTTGAAGAGTCCACTTTAAAATTAAAGGTGCATTTTATTGTCTGTTTTCAGGTCACCTAAAGATGTTTATGTTAGCACTTATGGATATATATATTAGCAGTGTGTGTACAAACTTACTGTGGTTTTTTATTTCTAGAAGCATTCAAGTATAGAATTCCAAAATTCCCTTTTATGCCTCAACATATAGAATTCTCCTGCCTTGAGTTGAGGAGTTAGCTTAACTCTTTGCCTATATTGTCTGCAGCCTTTTGTCCAGTCTTCTTTAAATGTAAGCAAGACGGACTATTTACTTTGTGCTAGGCAGATAATCCTGTGCATCCAAAAATGGGACTGTGGACACAGTCTGCTTATAAGGCTCTTTCTGCGTGTGGTACTGTATCTGATAGGACCATATATGGACTGCAGTCTAGATCATCCTGATTATCTAACTCTTCTAGCCTTTGGCTAATCTGCATATGTTCTCCTTCACTATTCTGGAGAGTTCAGGAATCAAAGGGACACTAAATTGGATTTAACAACCAAATATTTGGAATTGGAAAAAAAAAAAACACTGAAGCTAATTGTATCATTTTAAATTCAATTTTTAAAAATAGTTTGATTTAATCCCTACTTGATTTGACCTGTGGAGGGGTTTACAAACTCACAGTATTCTTAATATAATTTTTTCCTGCCTTATGTTCCCCATCCTGTTTAATTTCAATTATTTGGCACTTTACTGATGTGATGAACTCTGCTGAACTAAGCTGTACAGAATATGATTTCATGTCCACGCTTAACAACTGTTCTCCAAGTCTTCATTACTTGAAGTCATTTCCATCTGTTGCTACTAAGGAAATGTATTTATGGGCAAAATGTATCAGCAACAGCAGATACAAGTTCACACAAACGTCCTATCTCTCCCCACTTCTGATTATGGGACTGTACCAGAGCTTTGCAAATTTAGATTTCCCCCAGAAATCTTGGGCTCCCTAACTATAGTAGAAGAGCACAGTAAGCTTCCAAAAGCACATTACTTGATCTCTCTAGGATATCTTCTAACTTGGGCCTTCCATTGAATGCTGACAGGAGACTTTACCCTTCAGAAACCCAGTAAACTCTAGCTTTCCCTCTAGTAATATCTACAACTGTTAGCCATTTTTCTTCTCAGAAACTATAGTTCACCATTCTTACTGTTGATCTAGAAGACATAGCAGCCGTCTATCAACAGAGAACACACTAAAAGCAGTTCATGGGGGAAATTTTACTGTTCCCAAGAAAGGATTTGTTTCATTCAGAAAGCTGAAAAAAAATGAAAATTTAGAATAATTTCATTATGAACACACTCTAAATTATTCTCTGCATTGTTTCTGTATGTGGTTGTCTTTTCTTCTGCCCTCTAGTTTTTTTTTTATGGTTTTCTGTGGAATTCTGGCTATCTGAAGTCCCCAGTATGGATTCCAGTTCTGACTTTACCAAATGTGATTTACAATAAAGTGTATACTTATAGATTCACTCCTAGTGGAAGGAAATTTGGAATCTTAAGGAGGAGTTATTATTTTTAATATCTCAAATATAAATACAAAGATAGATGTTAGATAACTAGCTGGATAGCTAAATAGGTGAAGAGATACATAGATAATAATATTTTTGATGCCTCTTCTGGACTCATATTATTTCCTCAAAATAAAGAGAAATGGATCACAGGGATCAACAGTGGGTGCTCCATGTAAAAAGCTTGGCCATGTCTTCAAAGAATAATTCATTACCATATAAATAAAAGCTGAAAATTAGTGTGTCGGCTGATGCACAATACAGGCATCATATTGTAGATATGAAATCTTTAAAGACATGTTTTGTAATGTATTTTAAATAAAAATGTGATTTTAAAATGTTCTCAATATCAGTATATCTAAGCACAACCAGCAGTACAGATTATTCATTAAATAGGCTTCCATTTTTGTGCATACTCTGCATTAAAGTTATAATTAGATCAACAAAGAAGAACATCTTAAAATGTTTCAACACTCCCTGTGATACAATTTACATTGTTTTTCTCTTTGGAATACAGCTGACTTTCTTAAGGGCACAGTCCCATTGGTACTGTAATACATGGCATGAAAACACAGTGCTGGCTTCTTTAATTTTTCTAACAGGGTATGACTCTCAAATTGTCTGTTTCTCTCATCATCTAAAAATTTCTCATTCACGTTAATAGTAGGTGCTTTGTTGATAAGCTACTTGTAACAAATGAGCCAAACAAAAAGCCATGAATTCTGCAGATGGTAGAATAATTCAGTGGGATAATCTGCATAAGCAGATTCATATTTTCATAGAAAACATTTTAATTTAAGGTTTGGCTTTGATCACTAGCTTACTGAACATCCTTAATTTTTTTCATCTAGTTCCCACCTTCTTTTTAATTAAAAATTGTACCGTGATTAGTGATTAACCTTTTCCCAAGTAACAACTTGGTTATATTAGGCTATGTTATATGGTACAGATTTTCCATTGTTGTAATTTTACCTATATATATAGCTGTACGTCACATGCTCCTTCAGTGAAATACTGTTCAGTGTGAAGAAAAAGCAAACAAACCAATGTTAGCTTGCATTTTATTCATCTGAGAGGAACGAACAGGGTTTCTGGTCAGGCACATAATGAGTTAGAAGTCACCACCCCATTCGAGCAAGAGCTGAACAAACTGAAAAATCAACTCTTAGATCCTTCAGAGAAGTAAGGTCACAGGGCAAACCACTGCCCCTCAATTAAGCAGAAACCCAAAATCAGAAAGAAACTTTCACAGAAGCTAGTGCAGGGGCAGGAAAACCTGAACTGTAATCAACGAATTCTGGGGTATCTGAGAAAAATCCTTCTCCTGCTTCTAGCTGAAGGAGGGGAAAAGAAACCCCTTTGAAATACACCAGAACAATTATGTTCTCAACACGCCTGCCCTCAGGAGAAACTATTTTACCAAAGTAGAAACTACAGAGGTTTTGTTTTTAAGTAACTGAATTCTGAAACACTGAACTCTAGCTCTTTGAAGCCGTTCTCCTGAGGGGAAGGAATTACACAGCTCCAGCCCTCTCGAGCCATCCTCTCCCCTTTAAGGCTGGGGCGGGAGTGACTGAGAAGCACTGGTGAAGTTCACAGTTCAGGGGCACAGGTTCACCAAAAGACTGGGACCTAATTATACGATGACAGAATACATCCTCTCCCCCCTCCACCTTACAGTACCAATGGCTTATGTATTGCAGTGCCTTTTACCTAGCATGCCATGTCCACCTTTCAACGATAAGACTCAANAAAAAAAAAAAAAAAGCACTTTCTTTCTACTTGTTCTTTAAGAAATAATTTTGTTTTATTTATTTAAAACCATCATGTACTTTTATTATTATTATTATTTTGTTATGTCCTTACCAGTAAAACCTAATGAAGTAAGTATATGTGCAACATAGGGTTAAAAAGGGGTGAGGTCATTATCGCCCCAGTGAGTTTAGTAATATAATTTTTATCTCTTTGTAAACGCTATAGTAACTGCAGCTTTTATCCACACAATTGAACAATCGATATTTACGTGGCCAATATGTTTAGGTTATACTCTTTCTGAAAGAAGCCAAACAAAGACTGCAGGCAAAACAAATGACAAAATCCTTTTTTTTGTTGATTTTTTCCAATACCTTTCAGAATTTGAAAGTGGTTTCAGAACATGACATTCACAAAATGTAGTTTAAGAAAGAGTAAAATCATCTATACTCAAAATAAATTAACGTAGTAATGAAAAGTCTACATGGCTTAACTAAAGTATTAAGAGGGTTGAAATTAAAACCATCTGCAGCTGCCTGAATTTTATTAATTCTTTTCTAACCTGTTTCTTGTTTGATGGTTTCATCCCATTCAGCCTTTCACTGCAACGAGACCAATTCAGAGCCCCATCACCTCATACACAGACTATTGCAACAGCCCTCACCTTTGCCACCTCAATTCCTCTGGCACAATGCTTTCAAAGTAAACTCCACATACCAATGTTCTTGTCATTCTGACTCAAAAATATTCAATTACTTTACCTATTGATTTGATATCCAGTCCATTTAATCAAATATTTTTGGCAAATCTTTTACAATAAGCCTCTACTTCAACTGGTCTACTCAACTTGTATCCCCCAAATGCTCCTTATATTTATATTTACTCATTCTGCTGCCCTTGTTTACAGTCACCCTTTCAGTTATGTCTTTTACCCTATACATAGCAAGCAAAGTAATAAAAAATAGTAGTAATAATAATAAAATATACATCTTTAATGATTTCCCTCAAATGTTACCTATTTTATGAAGAGTTCTATGATGTACTCAACTGGTGGTAGCCTTTCCTTCCTCTAACTCCATTTGAGCATCTAATGCCTAAATCAGTCCTATGTGCTAATGATAATCTGAATCTCTAACTGTCCTAGAAAGAGTTTAAAGGTATTGTTGCTTCTTGAGCTGACTCTGTATTGTTGCCCCTGAGCCTTAGAATTAATGGAATGGCAAAAACAGATCTTAAGGCAGTTGAGGCAGAGAGGGCATGTCAGAGATATTCTCTCTGATTCCACAGCTGATCACAGACATGCTGAAATGTGCCCTGACTGCCCCATGGCTGAGTGATTAGGGGTTGTCTCCCTGATTCTTATTTTGATACAAACAAATGGAAAGCCAAGAAAATCCTCCAAAGATATTTTTCAGAACTCTAAGGAATCTATAAAGACATTCAAAAAGGCTTAACGTTAAATCCTTTCATAAGCAACTTACACAAACAGCAACATTTTACTTCAGAAAATCTCAGTGGAAAATGTTAAGCTTAGTCCTCCGAACCAAAAATGGTTTGGGGTTATAGTTGCTCATAGCATGGATTCACTGAGACAAAGCTGAGAGGTACCAACTACTTCATGATGATTTGAGGTATTTCTTTCAGTTTAATAGCCCTCGAGTATGGGGTTGTTGGAAAAGCCCTGACACATTTTTGCAACGAAAAACATAGAAAAAAATACATCATGACTTTTCCTACAACCCGATAATAGCAAACACAAAGGAGGTTATCAGGGAGATTATAATAGACTATTTGCAAAGATCTGAGATTTACGAGAAAGCCAACAAGGAATGGTGCAGCACCCCCAGAGATTGTAATATCGGGGATCTTTACCCACCTCCAGGCCTGAAGGGGCAAGTGGAAGGAGCAGTTACCACAGCGTGGCTAAAACTTTGGCTGTAGTTGGAATGTAGGAGGGGCTGCCTCACAGGGGTCATGGCCTATAGAAGAATAAGGTCACAGATAAATTGATGACAAGCAAGAAAGGAGTTGGGAGAATAACTTCCCTGAACTTTCTTTTCTTTTTTTTTTTTGGCCCTCCATCTTAGACCAGAAGGGCCCAAACTAATGAGGATCATCGAGTTCATCTTCTAGGACACAGAATAGAGTGGAAAATAGGTCTAAAGGGACAAATAGACAACATCCAGCACAAGTCATATCCCCGTAAGTCATGCCATATGGGAGCCAATCACCCCAGTCATTATACCACATCTGATTTATCACTTTAAGTTAGAAAAGGGTCATAGGAGAAATCTACTGAAACTATTTAAAATATTTTCTGGGATAAAAACACTCATATTCTACATAAAGTTAGGATGCAGAATTTTGCTGGATAGGATCACAAAAATCGACATGAGAGTTCTCTTCAGTGAACTACTCTTTAACTCAATAGTCTGTATGATTGATAATTAGATTTCACCATTTCAGACATATGTTAATCTATTGCTATATTCTATTCCATACCATTAAGGAAATGGATACAAATCATTTAATATTGTTGTAGCATTGCTTGGTCTACTAGACTTCGATTCTGTGATTTTTGTGGGGAGTGTCTGTCCTCGAGTTCAGTGGAATGAGCCCTATGAGGAAGGGTTCCAGGTTTTTCATGAAGCTTTGAACACTTACCATATGCATTTACTTATTCATTACGTATTTACTCATGGTCCACTACATGCCAAGCATTCTGCTAACTGCTTAGAAGAATGACAGTATCAGAGTAAAGGGGGATGGGGTTTTGACACATCATAAAGTATTATGAAGTTTTTATATGTTCAGACTTCCTTCTCCTGTAGTGGATAAGATCCCACTCTATCTTTCCAGCACTGACTTCTAACAGTAACTAAGTTCAGGAAGTATTCCAGCTACTAGGAATTCAAGCTCACAGAGCTTTCAGTGTATCAGGATAGACTGATCATCTAATCTCTACTACAAAATATCGACAAGAGCCAGATCCCAATGGGTGTTGTAAGTTTGGAAAAGGAGCTTGATATTGGACTGTATCCAAATGACAATGGGAGGTCACTGATAAGCATTAAGAATGGAAATGACAAGATCATATCTAAGTTTCAGAAAGAGCTCCCAGGTTATAGCACAGAAATGGATGAGAAGTGGCCAGGGATACACATAGTGACATTAAGTTACACATTATTAAATGGACCAGAGTGAAAGATGGCAATGGCCTGGATTACGTGGGGACAATAGGAATGAAGAAAAGTGGACTAATTCTAGAGGTATTCTGAAAGCAAAATTCTTGGGCCTTAATAATCTGTTTTAAGTGAGTAATGAGGAAGAAGAACCAAGATGACTCCATGTTCAGGGCTTTGCCAATGGACGTAAGGGAGTATAATTTACCCAGGATAAGAAATTATAAATATGGGGCATGTTTAATATCAGACTTTGGCATCAAGGTAAAGGACGTACTATTATTATAAAATAAAACTAAAAATGTTAAATTATACTAGACCTCTAAAGATGGTTTAGGATCATGAAAATTAACTTTTCTTTTAAAACGTGTATAAGAATTTGCCTACAAAATCAAGGTATAATAATTTTGGGTGGAAAGAATTTTTTTAAAGTTTATCAATTTTTAAGAGTTTTTAACCTACTCAGATTGTCTATCCATTCTTAAAACAGTTCGATAATTCAAATTTTCCTTACTCAGAAATTCTTTAAATATTAGAAAATTTCCATTCATAATATATGGGTGTGGTTATATTTCATTGCTTATATATAAATGTGTTTTCTTTTTTTGTTTGTTTGTTTGTTTTTGTTTTTTTTTAGCTGAGCCATCCTGCCCCCTGTTGGCAGCCCAGCT
>NW_017731410.1:869126-917771 GCF_001890085.2 Hipposideros armiger
TCCTCTCCCCCCTCCACCTTACAGTACCAATGGCTTATGTATTGCAGTGCCTTTTACCTAGCATGCCATGTCCACCTTTCAACGATAAGACTCAAACCCACACTTGGAAGAGACTGAACAAGCATCGGAGTCAGATATGGCAGAAATGTTAGAATTATTATACCAAGAATGTTTAAAAACGATGATCAAAAGACTAAGGGCTTTAATGGAAAAGTAGACAACATGCACGAACAGATGGATAATGTAAGCAAAGAGATGAAAATTCTAAGAAAGAGTCAATCAGAAATGCTAGAAATGAAAACACAGTAATGTAAATGAAGAATCCCTTTGGTGGGTCCATTACCAGGGACTAGACATTGCTGAGCAAAGAATCACTGAGCTTGAGACTATCACAATAAAAAATAAGTAAAAAATAAATAAAATCACAGAGTAATACAAATCTAGCAATACCAATGCTTATGATCTCATTTCTCTATATTTTAAAAAATCCATTGTAAATGGCAGGTATGGAGAAATGAAAACCAGAAACAATGCGTATCAGTTGATAGGAGTTACCTTGGAGGGTAAGAATGAGAGGAAATTTAACCCTTTACTTTGTACATTTCTGCATTGTTTATCTTACAACAATAATCGTTTCTATAGGAATTTTGTACTGAGAACAATTAGAAAGCAAATGATAATTTAAATATATATTTAACATAAATACACTTATGGGGTGGGGGTGGAGGGTCCCGGCTTAGAAAGCAGCATTCTCCCACATGATGAGTCTGTATTTCCCATCCAAAATGTCGAGCTGTGAATGTATTGTTAGGCTTCCTGTCCTTGCTGACACAGAATCTTAATCCACTTCCTTTCACTGGTTATTTCTCCTTCAGCGCGGGTTCACACGGTCCCCGTGCCCTGTGTCAAGTGTGCCACTGCTTGAGAACTGGGCTCCCCTTTGAGCGGTCAGTGAAAGTGATGTCTAATCAGGAACAACTTTCTCGGCATGTTTCCTTCCTGTAATTTACTTCCCACTGGTTCTCAGGGAGGAGATTTTGCAGTAAAAATACAGCCGCTGTTTAATCAGTTCCCTTGATTTCTTTCTCAGATCCATAAGAAGATAGCACTACAGTAACACTCTGTCTGTGGGATGGCTTTAGAAACTTCCAGCATTTTGTCCAACAAGCTTTTCTGAGCAGACCCTGCTCTAGGCACTAGAGCTGGGTAGAGAAGAGCAGGGAAATAGTGCATGTGGTGCACACTGTCTTCATGCCTACAACATAAAGCCAGGAGGAAAGAATGAGAGATTCGGGTGTTAAGAAGAGAAATCAGAACTGAGTGGAAGGCAGCTGGGAAAGGAGCTGAGAAATCAAGGAGAGTGAAAAACGGGGTAAGTGGATCATTTTGTAGGAAAGAAAAATTTAAAGGTTTGAGGGTCAATGAATCTAGCTTTGAAATTTAAATTATAATGTAAAATAGAAAAGATGCCAAAAGTTGCTAAAGCCACCCTAGAATTAGGATGTTATTACCCAGAGAAAACTTTAGATTCCACTGCCACCATGCTCTCACCCACCTCAGCGCTGCCTCAGTTAATGATCAGATTCCACTGTGATGGTTGGTCTGAAAGTTGGTCTCCATTCTAGACCACAAGCTGTTCAAAGGCAGGAATTCAGCTCCTTATCTGTTTTGTAATGGTCACCATATCACTCAGACTTCATAAATATGTTAAATAAATGAATGAGAGTCAATTATTATGTTTTTAAAGTGAGTTCCTGAAAAAAATCTAATACTGAAAAGTGTTCAAGGGCTCTTTTTAGAAAAATCATGGACTAGGCCCTATATCTTTCAGTTCTATTATTTAGAATTAGAATTCTGTATATTCTATTCTTTTCACAATTTCATTCATTCTTTTCCTTTAAATGGCATCCCTAATATGTCCTGACTTTTCATTTTTCCTCATATTGACTTCCAAATTCACCTTCCTACTTTTAAGCTGTGCTTCTTAATTGTCAATGCAATAAAACTTGGAGGTCCCTTTATTTTGTTTCCTACTTTATCATAAACCAAAATGAAATGAAATTGAAGGAAACTTGTCAAAGTAGCTGTTGAGAATGGAACTCTGAAATTATATTGCCACCAACAGATTTTTTTTTTTCCTGAGCCAGAGAAAATCACTATGATTTTGTTTTCCTTTGTGTGACTTCTTTTCTACACCTTGATTGTCACTGTGGAAAGTAATAGAAGGGAAGGGAGAAGCCATTTTAGGACAAGCCTGGAAGCCTGCAGGTGATTTGAGGCACAGAGGAATTCCAGACCCACCCACCACAATAGTAGTAAAGAAACCAGGAGGCCAGAAAGAGACAAGGAAGGAACAATTGAACGCCATTCCGGGCAAGAGATCAGACCTAATAAGCAGATGCCAGATGGAAGTCCAATTAATTCAGAATGGAATCTGGGGCAAGAAAAGAAAAGCTGTTAAAGTAAATTAATTAATTTTATAGAGAATTATAATGCCACACAGATCCAACTTTACAATCTCAATATCAGACAGCAATCAATCAACAAGCCTAAATTACACCTCCTCATGGAATACTTTCTTGGTAACCCTAAGTGATATGTTTTTTTCCTGAGCTCCTTTAGTTCTCAGGGTATGCCCCTCCCATTAGATAGCCAGCAAGTACCACTTTGTGTTCTGGTTACTTTCCATACGTGATGTGTAATCTCTTCTGCTGGATTATAAATTTCTTGTTTTGAAATGTCTACATTGTTCATCTCTTAGTAAATATAAAATTACGTGATAATAATTATTGTGACATAATCATAGATAATATCAAAAGCCCTCATATGAATAATATTGTTAAGGCCATCTCAAATCAAGTTCAAAAGATAAAACCTCTTTCCTCTATTATGTTGCACACTGTACAAAACTGATAAGAACTAATGGCACGTCACTGGTTCATGGAAGGTATTCATAAACAAATACATTGTCAAGCAGCCCCAGATACTCTTAACTCACTGTTTTAATTCCTTCACACTCTTAATACTGTCTGAAATTATTGTGTTCTCTTTTTATTATCTTTGCCCCCTACTAAACTATAAACCCTGAAAATGCAAAAAGCTTCTCTGTCTTGTTCACTGCCAAATCTTCAGGGTCTAGAAAAGTAGTACTCAATAGGTGTTCAATAAATATCTATTGAATTAAAAAAAGTGTTGTTGATTCTCACCATAAAATATGAAACTCTGTAACACTTGACAAAGTTTATAAGATTATGACCCTAGTAGAAGAAATTAAGAAGGTCTGATTGATACAGAAAGATAATAAAAGATATAAAAGTAAATAAGCCATACACCTGTATACAAAATAGCAGAAATACTTTAGGAAGATGATAATACAACTTCTCAAAGACCAACATGAAAATGTCAGCTCACTATTTACACAGACTTTATGAAATTATCCACAGTTTCATGGCCTCTACTGTATTTTATGCCTACCAACATGGATGTTCAAAATTATCTTCACAGTTAAGTTATTGCATAATTGCAGTACTCACCCAATTATCCATAATATAGCTTTAGCCATCTGTCTTGCATTTTGAAGTCTATCTTTCCATGTTATCTCCTTGACTAACATACATTATAAGAGTAATTTACAAAGGACAATACGCTCACATGCTGGTCTTTGTTTCCCAAAGCACACCAAGGGTAAAAGTGTAGTTCAGTGCAGCTACACTAGAGATCAATATGGCACCGTCTACTATAGTTAGAAAAAAAAAAATCATGTCTCAAGCCTTGGGGAAACCAATGCCAGATTGAGGAGGCATACACTGTACAAGAAAGTTGTTTACAGCCTTGTTACTTAAAGCAAAAACATTAGAAATAACCTTAAGTTTCATTAACATTGTGACATATTTATACAAGGGAATGTTTCCCAGCAATCAAAACAAATGAGTCACAGCTCTATTTGTTAATATGGATAAACCTAACAACATAATGTTGAATGAAATAAGGTAGATATGCTTTACAAAACGTAGGAAATCTTATCTATCAATTTCCCGGAAGAGCCTGCAATGAGTCAGGCTGCCATTTACCAAATGGAGACTTGCTCAGAGGTACCATATTTCTATGAGAAAAAATAAAATAAAATAAAGCAAAACAACAAAAAACCTTTGGGAAATGGAAGTTGGATTGAGAGCTTGATTTCTAAATTCTGCTAATTAATATCAATTAAGAAGCACAGCTTGAAAGTAGGAAGGTGAATTTGAAAGTCAATGTGAGGAAAAATGAAAAGTCAGGACATATTAGGGATTCCATTTAAAAGAAAATAATGAATGAAATTGTGAAAAAAATAGAATATACAGAATTCTAATTCTAAATAATAGAACTGAAAGATATAGGGTCTAGTCCATGATTTTTCTAAAAGCGCTCTCAGTATTAGATTTTTTTTCAGGAACTCACTTTCAAAAAAATAATAACTAACTCTCATTCTTTTATTTAACATATTTATGAAGTCTGGGTGGTACAGTGATCATTACAAAACAGACAAAGAGGGAATTTCTGCCTTTGAACAGCTTGTGGTTTAGAATGGAGACAGACTTTGAGACCAACCATCACAGTGGAATCTGATCATTATTAACTGAGGCAGCTCTGAGGTGGGTGAGAGCATAGTGGCAGCAGAATCTACTTAAGTTTTCTCTGGGTAATAACACCCTAATTCTAGGGTGGCTTTAGCAACTTTGGGCATCTTTTCTATTTTACATTATAATTTAAATTTCAAAGCAAGATTCTTTGACCCTCAATTTTAATTTTCCTTTTCTCCAGTTATTTTAAAACTCTACTTCATAATCATTGGGTTCAATTTCATGAAGTCCAGATTTATCTTAAGCAATTTAGAGGACCTTTGCACATATTCAGTCCTCTAATGCAGCAGTCATTCTGTCTTCTGGCTCATTTGCTTATTACAAAACAACAGATGTGATGGGAAATATGATGGCGGTAAGCAGGGCATTTGGCTGTTTAAATGTCATATTTGAAATGTAAGTTAGCACACTTGATTATTGCATTAAAACAAAGGGGTATATTTGTAGTCCCACCATAACATGTATGCCTGGGAATGACAAGGTAACAAATCAAATGGCTCCTACAAACTAAGTCCTCATTTTAGAAAATCAGAGGATGTTAGAAGTCAGTTTCTCAGTCCAACTCCCATTACATCTCTGACAGATGATATTCTGGACTGTTTGAAAATGTGAGGTATAGCTGACTTTTCTTTGTGGAAGCACCTGATTCCATTACTGGAAAAGTCTTATTGCCTTGAAAGTCTTCTTTATATCAAGCCTCAATCTGTTTCCCTGTAGTTGATGCCCATTTCTTCTCTACTGGCACTTAGAAACAACTCTTATTTCCAAAGACTTGACAGCCCTCAAAATAATGCATGACTATTTGCTTTTCTTTCTCTAATCTTCCTCAACTTTAGGGTACTTTTGGTTAACTTTTGTCAGCAACTCCTCATGGGACACAAAATATATAGAGCTTCCTTTTCCCAGATTTACCAGACCACTTCTGTTTAACATTCAGGATAGTGGTTAAAATCCCTGAGTTTTTGCATCAAAGAGAGCTTGTTTGAAATCTGCATGACTACATAGGATAATGCTGGTCACCCTAGCCCTCCTTCACTGAACTTTCCTTCCCAATTGCTAGTATCTACACTCCTACCCCCACCCAAGCTTCCTCAGACTTCAGAAGCCAGCTTTGAAAGTACCTACCAATGTAAATCCCCCTAGGGTGGGCCTCCACAAATGACTGCTCACCTTGAGGCTTAACTCACACTCCAGAGCTCCTATGTGCTAACAGGCTAAAGCCACACTCTGAGATGTTAAAGACAAAACCACAGGCCCAAAATTTTATCGCCCGTGCTAAAACTGAACTTAGACTAAATACCTGACCAAACTGCAGTTTGAACCTTCTCCAGGAATGTAATCTTAATTGTTCAATCTGGAATTTCATGGTCATACCAATGAGGTGATCTGTCGAGTGGCTTTCTCTATTCCCCAAAGAAAGCTGAGGCAATCTGCCTGTGAAGAACCCCTCAATCCCTTTCCCTAACGGAAGGCAACTTTGCCTGAAATAATACTTTTTTTTTTCTTTTGCTAATAACTTTCTTATCCCACCCAGTTTCTGCCTATAAAAGCCTTCCATATTGTGTAGCTTTTTGGGGTTCATCTCTACGTGCTAGATGGGATGCTGCCCAATTCATGAATCCTTCAATAAAACCAATTAGAGCTTCAAATTTACTCTATTGAATTTTTATTCTTTAACAGAGATATTGCCAAGTTTCTTCCTGTTAAAGAGAAAAACCACATGCCCAAAATGGCGTCACTCCAGCTAAAAGCCCATAATACCAAACCTTGACTTAATACCTGACCTAACTAAAGTTTTAATCTTTCCCATAAATATAATCTTAACCAACCAAATCTGGAATTTCCTGGCCAAGCACCAGTAAGGTAATCTGTCATGTAGGCCTTCTCCATCTCCTCCCAAAAAGAAGAGGCAATCTGCATGATAAAACCCTTGCCTTTCCCTATCCCCGAAATAATCCTTTATTTTATTTTACTAATAACTCCCCTGCCACACCCTTCATCTTATAAAAACCTTTCATTTTTGTACAACACCTGGGAATCCCCTTCTAGTTGCTGGATGGTATGCTGCCTGATTCACGAATTGCGTAATAAAGCCAATTAAATCTTCAAATTTTCAGTAGAATTTTGTTCTCTAAGATTCCTTACTCAGCTTTTTCTCCTCCTCTGCCCTGCTCCCAGCGCTTTTTATTTGATTCACCTGGAAACACTTTCTTAATAAATCATTGGCACCGGAATCCACATCTCTGGTTGTGCTCCAGGGTAACCTGGCTGAAGATGAGAAATCGTTCTAATCCTCAGCCTCACTTTCCTTAGCTACAAAGAGGATCATCAAAATTGTACCGGCGTCTAGAATGAATGCCGGCCTCAAAACTGAGAAAAAGCATACAGCGTGTCATAGTTTCTAACATGATGTAAATGCTCACCGAAAGGCAACTCTTATTATCAGATTCTCTGGGCCCAAAATTGAATGCAACATTCAAGATGCAGAAAGTTCAGGATACTGGGGAGGCACCATTGCCATGAATGAAGCCTTAGAACCACGGTTTTCCTTGAGAGGTGATGACATTGACTGACGGCTGCCGCGGAATTGGAGCTCCCTGCAAAGGTGCTGGAGGGTTTGCGCATATGGCACCCAGAACCTACTCAGCGCCTTTGCTGCTTTCCCTCCTCTCAGCACTGGTTGGCCACAGGCCAGAAAACCCGGAGTACCAGTAGCATTAATTTGCTGTTCTCTCTGGGTCAGCCAGAGGAGAAGAATGTATCCAGCATGAAACAGAACTAGTCAAAATCCAAAATACTTGTCCCAAATATTAGTTTCCCAGAGCTTTCTAAAAGATTAAATGTGGTCTAAATCTATATGCCAAAAAAAAAGTACAGAAAAACTGAGGTTTTCTGGTCTTTGTTTGGTTCATCAGCCTGCATGTTTGAGAGGTATAACATCATACTCCAATTATGAGATGATATTGATATTCGAGGGCTGCACTCACCCAGCTGCAGAGCTCAATCAGGGTTATATACCCAGCTGAAAGCGACTGGGCAACAGTTTTAATTAATTGGCAAGTTAGCCTCTCATGCTAAAAGCTACCTTAATGATAAAAAAAGAAATGATATGGGAAGGCAGTGCAATTTGAAACATGCAGCCTGAAACAACTGTGAGATTACCAACTCTGAGCTTTTAAGTAGCAACTGATCTTTCACTTGGCAATTATATGCTAAATATTTTCTAGTCATAAAAATCTTAAATAAATGAAAATCAACTTAGAACTTTGAGTTGGTGAAGAGCTTTTGGGCTTCTAAAAAATTGAACTAGACACTAACATTGTTTGCTCTTGAGTAAAAACTACTATTTTATTTATTTGCATAATATACCTACTATGATTCCTAAAATGGACACAGTGCCTTGTAATTTATAAAGTCCTTTTATACATTATCTCATGAAACCCTCAAAACAAAGGTAGAGAAAAGAAATTTCATTATTACCATCAATCCTACGCTAGAGAAAAATTAAAAAGTCCTAAATGTTTTAAATCCATCGAGGATCATAAAGTGGTTATGCTAACCTATGGACTCAAATCTTATTCCAACTTGCATTGTCAGCTCACCTTACATCCACATAGCTAACAATCTTGTTGATTTTTTCTAACCCAGAACAAAAGATTCTACTTTATCATGATCAAAATAGCTAGGGAAATAAATTCGTTTCTTGATTTCAGTCCAGTCAATTCCTACTCAGTGGTAAAAAATAACCATCTTTCCTTTAACTGTGATCCAACAGGAATCCCCATATCTACCTTACTTATCCCATTACACAAATATATATTAGAGTCATGAAAGTATTATAATTATATTCTTGATAAGCAAAGTTTAATTTTTATTCGGTAACATGTTTCCTAAATAAGTGAGTGAGTTCACTTGGGAATGCACAAGTTACAAGAGAATAGTCATGTATGAACATTGTTTGGGAAACACTTAAAATCTTGCTGGTTTTAGAAAGAAATATATGCATGGAAGTAGAGAACAAGTTGGTGCAAAACTAAGTAATACTAGTGAGAAGTTTAGTGAGACTTTGACCCATAGAGAGCTACATTGTTAGAGAAGGGTGCAGGGAAGCCGTAACTGTTGCATCAGTGCTCTGCCTATCTCCATCACATTACCAGTTTCTCACTCACATGATCCCATGTGCCTCTATTCCCAGTAGCCAGCACCCAGGGGTCTTCTACCAAAGGAAGTTAGAAATGCCTGTGAGTTTTTGCCACTCCTCCCGCCCCCAAACAAGCCCAGTTCTTAATCAATGCCTTTGGGCACCCTGGCTCCTGCACCAAGAATGAGACTGTTCAAAGGCATCTAGAGCTCCCCTGGGGCCTCATTCCATACTGCGCCTTTGCTTGGCCCCTTCTCATCCTCCCCAACTTCTTCCAACTTCTTCCTTCCTTCCCTACTTTTTTCTGGACCTTCCTAATAAATCCCTTTCAGGCAACTCTTCTTTTCTAGGTCTACTTTTGGGGAACTTAATCTAAGAGAGAAGTCTGAAATTTAACTGAGCCTCAAAAATGCTTCAGAGTTGAGCTGTGTTGAAAGGTTCATTCCATGGGAAATGAGGTATTATTTATGTACGTATCGGGGAAAAAAGCCTTCCTGACAGCTAACTGTGGGTGTTATAAAGCCAAGTGGTGGGGGGCATAATTTTTGGTTAGGTAGGACAATAGAACAAAATGAGATCAGATAAATTGTGAAGAAAGAAAAAAAAAAAAAACCAGAGAAACTTGAACTAGATGTTATAGAGAGTAGAAGCTGGGTTGAGTTCCTAAGCAGAAGAACATGAGGAAAACAGGCATTTCTAATTGCACTTTTTAAAAACATAGTCACAGAAGCTGAGTCTGTAGACCCTATGTTAAAAAAAAAAAAAGGTTCTCTGGTCAAATAAAGTTTGAAAACACTTTATATACCTAGTTCGTTGATGATTACCAAATGACCAGAAGCCTATAAAAGCTGTGGTCAAGGATTAATTTTGGATTGTTTTTTCCCATTCTTTTTCCAGATTGAAAACTATATTCCCTGTAGTGTAGTGCTATTCAAAGTGGGGCTCACCCTCTAGTAAAGAATCCTCTTGTGCTTTGTCAAGCATTTCCCAAACCCATTTGCCCAATAAACACTGTGGGGAAGTCATTCTTATTAATATAGTGTAGAACTGGTTTTCCTGTAAACATACTTTAGGAAATGCTGTTTTCGGAAGCTCAGTGAAAGGGGTAGAGACTGGATGGTGGCCAAGAGCTTTGTTAAGGACGAGACTGGACTGGTAGCTAGAGAAATGTGAAGGAAAATGAGAATCAGAGGTCATCGAAAAAGGCATTGAATGTCGTGAATGGAGAGGTAGGAAAATTACAAGAACTTGAATTTTCCAGCCCTGCCATAGCGGTATGAGTCACATAAAAGGACAGTCTAGCAATGGACATTTCCTCAGACTTCAGTAGCTAATAGCTAATGGAAGACAGGAAATTGGACAGCATCTTGAAGTGGAAAATTAATTAAAAATGGAATGATTCAGTCCAACTGGCTATATTATTCAGCATTATTTTAGTGTCAGTCTAAAGCTCAAGTAACATAAGGATAAGTTTTGATTCATTTTCTGGATAGATTGAGCAGGGTTTTTTTTGTTGTTGTTTTGTTTTACAAATTTTAATGGACATATGAAATGCTAGGAGTTCAGGTTAAAATGCAGATTTCAATCTTGTAGGTCTGGGTGGAGCCTGAGATTTTGCATGTCTAACAGTCTCCCAGGTGATGCAAGTTTGCTGGTCCAAGGACTACACTCTGAGCAGCAAGAGGATCAAAAATAAGATCCAGGGGACAATAGAAATGCAGAGACTGTAAATTAGAATTACAATAGAAATTATTTTCACTGTCAGATATTTATTATGTTCTATGTTATATTTTTTCATTTACTTTATTAATTTCTTACGATAACATTCACTACTGCCAGGTGAGCATCTAAGAGAAGAGGAATGATAGTGAGAGAAGAAGTGGGTAAAATAAATTTAAACGAGATATAAAAACCTATGGGAAGCTCTAGTGCCGACTAACGGCATGGTATGCTTTCAGAATGAGAGTTTGGTACAAGTGGGAGGTTCCCATGGCTAATTTACAAGTTTTATAAGGGAAAAAGAACATTTTATTAAGCTATATTTTTAACATATATTTCATTGTGAGTTCTTTTTCTAACTGTTAATTTTATACATGCTGTGGGCTGAGAAATATGAATAAGATTTTCCTTTAATAGCAATGTTACCTAAAGCCAACTATACCAGTTTTTAACAGAATCTTTCTTCTCTATTATATTTTGTTGTTTCAATAAACTTCATTCTCTAAGGAACTTTCCAATAGTATTTCCTTCATTTTCATACGTTCGTACCTTCTTAATTCTAAAAGCATAAGCCAATGTCTAAGGAATATCAGAAGGAGAATTTTTGCAATCATTTATATTCAGAACACAATGGCAAATAGAAATAGTGATTTTCATTGCTTTTCAGATATATCTTTGTTACTTTGTGGAAACCAAAACAAGGGGATTTAAATAATAAACCTTTGAATTCCTGATGGTTACTGAAATAGCAATGATGAAAACATAAGCTCTACCCTTTTGTTTTTCATAAAATGGTCCTGTTGACCATAGCTGACTATTTTAACCCAGAGGTCCACCATCATAAAGGAGTAATAAAAATAATTGTTCATTTTTAAAGTCTCATGTCACTACAGGATGTTATACATAAAACAAGTTCTCATTTTACTTTTAAAATATGACTATACCTTAATTATATATGCAATGTATTTTTAAGAAGATTTATAGGTAAACTTTCTATTATATTATTAGCCAGCCATGGCTTCCTCTATGGATTAAAGAATTAAATTGTTAATGGGAAATTCATGGCTCAGGACTTAGAAAGCTTCCTTTTTCCTCTGAATGACTTAGTATATATTTGGCTCTTTTCAATATCATGACCCAGAAAATTCATTAGATTTACGTTAACAAAGTGAGCAGTGTATATTAATTTTCTCCATCTAGAAAAAAAAGTAAGAAAACTAACAACTCTTGAGTGTCTGCAATGTCCCGGGTACTAGTCAAGGTGCTTTCACTTCATCATCTCATAAAACATTAAAAATATAGAAAATCATAGACTACCTCTAAACAATTAGGGTAAAACCACTATACGACATTTTAGTTCAAGAAATGTAATTTATTGTGACAAAATGCCTGCGTTCCTCACAAGAAACTTCACAATTGATTAGGGAGCCAAGATACTGAAAAGGAAGTCCACACAGGAGGGGGTCCAACAGATTCCCTTCTTCTAAGGTTAGACCATTACCAGTGGATCTGAAAATTTGGGGTCTGAAGACCTCATTTCCCTCCCAGAGACTACTGTATTTTATGCTTGCATTTCTTATATCCAAAGGCAAATGGTGGAGGCACTTAACTGCCTTAGCTGGAATGTATCTTTAATATTTGACTTGAGTTTGTAAACCCCTTTGGCCATAAACACTTCATGTTAGAGCAGGTCAGCCTTTCAGAACTGAGTTAATAAAGGAATTAATACCTATAGAAAAATTTAAAAGTAGAGAAAGTTATCCAACCATTTTGCAAATGAATGGGAAATAAAGTACTTGAAAAAAATGAATAAAACAGGCAAAGCAAATAAAAGAATGAGAATTTTAAAACTGTATCTGAAATTGTATGAGTCAAAAATCTTATGGCCAAAGAATCAGTTTACACATATTTATGTTGCTTGCCACTGGGAATCATTGTAACTGAAAAAAAAAGCCTTTAGTGGAACTTTTTCTGGCAGAATCCCATCATACTCCTATACTTCAGTCTTGAGAACTCATAGTTTTGTTTTGTCTCGTTTTTTGGCAAATTTACATTGAAATGATTAAATTGTTTTTACCAGAAACTATGCATGCCAAAATGAGTTCAAAGTTTTCCATAATGCATTGTTTAGTACAGCTATAGATGGAGCACAAAGAAAATATTTGTACTTATGTTAGATGGTTTCTTTATGATTAGATTTTTAAATTTCTTTGAACTGTCTCTTAATCTGTGACTTATTCTGTATAAACATTAGCTGCTCCTCTACTAAAATGCTGGTTTTGTCCCATTTGGGTTGCTAACGTTACCTCTAACTTGTTTTAGATACAACTTTTCAAACAGACAAAATTTGTTTTATGCAAGATAATATTTTCCAGCAATTCCAGAAAGTACATTGAGATTTTTTTACATATACACCAAGAAAAAGCACAATGTCCATAATTATTAAATATGATAAGGAAAATCAGACTGAAACAAAAATACATATCAGTGTCACTAAGGTCCCTTAGTGGATCCTGGGAGGCACCTGATACCTATAGTTTCATTTAATCCTCATCACAACATCATGAGATGGACTCTACTGTTACCACCCCAATGAAACATTTTTTTTTAGTTTGAGTTTGTTTTTAAGAAAAATATTTTTATAATAATTATACTTTTATGTAAAAAAAATCAAGCAATTCATAAAAGTGCAAAGAAGAAAGAAATATCTCCAAAATCACACCACACAAGGAAATAAAAAGTTATCCATGTTTGCTGAAAAATATTTCAGATGTGTCTTTTTGCATGTACACAAACAAAAGTATAACGCTATGTATTATGGACATATAGATTGACAGATGACCAATAAGATGATAGATGAATAGGTACTATAGATTAATATAGAGAGTGGTGATAAATAACACATAGAAATCTAGCCAATAGTTTGAAAAATAATGTTTTTTTTTCTTTTTTATCTTTCCATGTACATAATCAACCAAAGGAACTGGCATATGAAATAGGTGGTGAGCGTAAGATGCCTGACGAAATGCAAAGAAAAAGGAAGAGTTACTATTAAGTATTTGATATTCAAAACAGGATTTTAAGAAATTAGGCTTGAAAGTCATCCATCATGAAAGAGAGGAAGGGTATTTTATATATTCCTTTACCTTCCCTTTAGTATATCAAGAGCCAGTCTTCAAGTGGACCATAGAGTTTTGAAAATGTGATTTTCATATAGGAAGAAGTCGTAGGTGATGTCCATGTTGCCAACTCCCGTGGTCAATTCTTTGTTATCTTCTGACACAAGGGTAAATGATGCTTAACTAGTTCACAAGTTTGTAATCAGAATTACCTTACCTGTACAGAGTTCTTTTTTTTTAATTATTGGAAGTTGTTTTTTATTTTTGCTATGCATATTTACTCCACATTTATACATAAACATGTTGTATTTTAAAGTTTTTGTGTTTATATTATTAAGCAGATATTAATATTCACTCTCCTTACTAGTTACCAAAGTACACAACACTAGTAGTAATTCAAATAATAAGGTTGATCAATGATTAATTAATAATGTTTTGGGTCAATATAGAACTTTTAAGTTTTCAAAACTTTTATGAATGCTTTTTCACAAAAAGCTGTAACTACAAACAATACAATTTTTTTAAATTAAATTTCCATCTAATGATGGAAAAACATCAAGTCACAAAGAGTGAGAGCAGCGATCCTCAGGTTATACTGCTAATAGCTGGTTGGTAGCTAAGAACAATTTAGATCAGTTCTCCAAATCCTCAGCCCAGTCTTAAATTCCATCAAGCCATTTGAAGTTGTCTCTACATAAGTGTCTTTACTTTAAGCTCAAGGTAAAAAATATTATGTATGCAACCAGGGCATGGCAAGATCTTGCAGAGCTATTCTGTTCCTTCCAGTTGTCTAGGTAAGTTCAGTAAACACATATGATAAGCATTTCCAAACTAGATTCTCAACCTCTTTTACCTTGCTCCTCCTTGTAATCTTTTCCATTGGCAAACCTTGCCCATTCTTTAATTTTCTTCTGTCCAGGCACCAAAACAACACAACTGACCTGACCTGGAAATACAAGGACATTTTCTGGTAACGGTGTCTTTGGAATAATCTACCTCTGCCAAGCTGTTTGTTGCTCAAGCCGTCAGTCCATCATAATTTTGTTCAGTCCAACAACAAAATCTGGACATCAAAGGAAATCAATGCATTTGTATGTTTTCAAATGAGTAGGAGACTTCTTTTAAAAACATTCCTTCTGAGCCAAGAGTTAAAAATGGAAAACAGGATTAGATACTGAAGAAATAAGTGAGGAGTCCCTAAACTCTCATTTTACCACACTTATACTTAAAACAAGGATGTTGTTCCTAATACTCTATTCTTTTAGTTTGTCTACAAAATTAAAAGAAAAATTAGGAAAACGGGAGAAGCTCACAAAAGTGAATTAAAAATTCACACTCAAAAATTCAAAACTATGTAAAACAGAAACCCTTGATAACATCTCAGACCTTAGGTTTAAACCACTACAAGACCTGTCCTTATAGATTCTGTCCATGGCTGAACATTTTTATTCCGATATGTAATAAAACTAATCAGAAGTTAAGAAACAAACCCAATGGAAAATAAACTATGAATTTAGAATCTCAAAGAAAAACTGACAGGCTTTTTTTTCAAAACAAAATAAAATATTTGAAATACTCCTTGCCCAACAAATGACTATAAAACAATGGAAGGGACTGGAAGGAGGACGAAGGTTAGGGTCACGCCAACAAACAAAAAATGGAAAAATCTGCTAAGACTGTAAAGTGTGCTCCTTCATCAGTGTAGCACATTATAAACTTTAAGACAGTGCTCAGGCTAGTTTTATATACACTACTCTTGATCCTGCCTCATGTTCTGTTGTACTTGAAAAAGGTTTTCCTACTTTAAACCTCTAATATCAGACTGAGGAAGCCCGACTTAAGAGCACTTATTAGAGCATTTCACGCCTATTTTATTACATTTAAACTGCCTTGAAATCATTGGAGTGTCTCAGCTAGGTTTCCCTTGAACTTATTACCTTACAAAGGTGCATGGAGATCTTTCCCAAAGGCAGTATCTTTTTCAAAAGTACCATCTCATATCAGCTTATTAGCTACAATGGCCACTCCAATTGGTTGGCTACATAAGGGGAATAGAGGTCTAGAATATACAGGAAAGTTTTTGATGACTTAATAATTCTATGATATGGTTTTTGTAGTGTTTTGTTTTTTTCAACCTCTCTCTTGGTCTTTCATTCTCAGAATCTAAAAAGGCTTTAGCCTAATGTCTAGAACTCTCCAGTGGTATTTAGATTTCCCTTTGTGAAAACTGCTGGAAGAAAGAAGATAGCCTCTCATAGAGTGATAATGGGTAACTGCTCATCCACTCTAAGCTCTTCTGTTGTGGGATATGAAGCATTTAGCATCTCCACTCCGACTTTACTCAAGCTACTCAAAATAATAGGATATTTGCACTTCTACCACCACTCTAAAAACTTTAGAGGCCACGTTGCCACATAAAATTTCTGGTTTAATTGAGAGCAGGAAGCTTGAAAATTTGTCTCTGAATTTTCTTAGACTTTCCTATTGTTTCACAACTTAACATATCCAAAAGCCATCTATCTGCTCAGCTACTTTTGTGGCAAAAAAAAAACAAAAAAAAAACTGTCTTTATAACAAAAATATTTATACATTTCTACATGTCAGAAAATTTAAAGCTAGAAGTGATTGTTTATAGCAAGCCCAGTTTTACATAGATAAGGAAGTAGACCACTCTGATATTTTTAATCTTAATATCTTTTTTTTTAAAGATTTTATTGGGGAATCGGGGGAGGGGAACAGACAAGTTGCTGTCTGTTTGTTCTTCAGTCTAATTGTGGAGGATGTCTCTTCACTGGCCCATGTTGATATTATTAATGCATTCTTCCCGGGTGAGGCAGTCGCTCACCAGCCATTGGACAGCCACTCATGCCCACTGCCGGTTATCCTCAATGCAGCCTACGCCATCACCGGTGACTCATGGCAGCCCAGCTCCAGGTTGAGCTGTTGTTCGCCATCTTAGCTGTAGAGGGCGCAGTGTCACTGGCCCTCATGTGGGATCCGAACCGGGGCCCTGCTGCTCAGAGCTGGCGTCCCAAGCCAGCGCTTAACCAACGCACCACTCAGCAGGCCCCTTAATATCTATTTTTAATTCCAATCCAGTATTTCCAACTGTTGACTGGACTCAAATTCAGTTGCTCTGCGGCTCCTCAACCTCAACAGGTAAAAGCAGAAACTAGACTTTCCCCACAGAAGTGACACAGGGTCCAGTAAGGAAAACAAAAATGATGCTAGGTATTCCAACAGACAGAAGTTAATATAAATGGGTGAAATAGATGTTGGTTGGTAAAACAGGGTTGGTAGCTGAAGTAACCAGCTTCCTGGGAAGAGCCAAGGGAAGAGAACTGAGTTGAGCTGAGGTGAGGACTGACTGAGTTGAGAACTTAGCAGTTTGTAGGTAGAATCGCATGGACTCAGATGTATGAAGAGAGATGCTGGTATTCCAGGAGTGGATGGAGGGCAGGCGGAGGAAGAAGCACTCTTAGGAGGAACCCTTCCAGGTTGCTATTGGTATCTCTGAGGAGTCCTGATGAAGCTGGTTTTTGGAATGCCAAATAAAAAGGATGCCACCATCAGGGTAAAGGCATTTCGCTGGGGAGACACTGATAGTAACAGCACCTAGGAAGGCTCAAATCCTGTCTCCCCTTCTCCTGCCTTCCAATTTCCTTCCAGTTTCCCAATTGGTAAAACCCAAAACCTAGCAGGGAGGCAGCTGGCAAAGGAAAAAAACAATTGTTTTCAGAGTTCTAGTTCCAGCCTCACAAAGCAGAGTACAGAAAGGTAGACTTCAAGTTGAGAGACAATAACTCTTATCCATACTGCCCTTAACTACACCTGTCATTGCTACTCATCTTTCAAGTTTCAGCTAGGAGATCCTTCCCTGACCTCAGAGATAGGGCTCTGTAAGCTCTTCCTTCTCTTGATGTCATGTGTTTGATTAGGGACAAAGCACGTAATCATGAGAATCACACACACACACACACACACACACACACACACACAATAAACAATAAACTTAGGAGAAAGATGTCCGACCTCAACATTAATAAGAATCAAATAAACACCTAGTAAAGTAAGAAAGTATTTTTCACCCATCAGACAGCAAAAAAATGAAAGGGTCAGTAATATCATCTGGGCTCAAGGACTTAGTAAAAAGCAGTTGCTAAAATGTAAACCGGTGGTTTATCGTATTACAGTAATCTGTTCTTTAAAACTCCCCACAAGAATATGGCCTTCGAAAACTTTATCATAGTAGAGGTGTTTTATTAAAGATGTTGCTGAGTTAAAGAAGGAAGGCAGCTATGAGACCTTCCTGAGGTCAGAGGGGGTGTGGAGGAGACAGGCGAATCCCAGGTTCTCGGGTTTCATTCTAGGAGTCTTGGCACCACACCATTGTAGTGAATGTTACCGCTCTTTATATGCATATAAATTATGAAATTTAAAGTTTTATTAGTTTTTCTGAATATAGAAGTGTATAAAGAAGAAAACAAAAAAAACCCTATAAATTTACCATCTAGATAATCTCCGTCGACATTTTTTAATAAGTAATATATGTGCTTAGTTAGAAAAACAGAAAGCTGTTCAGGAAAGCACAAAATAAGAACATGAAAACTTTCCCCTCTCCACTCCAGTCCCTTCAAAGGAAAGATTTTTGTTTACGATTTTAAAGGTTTCAAATGTTAGAAAAGCTTACACTAGGTATAAATATATAGCTGCTCTGTTATGGTTCAAGCTTTCTATTTTAAGTCTAAATTACATTAAATTGTATTCCTGGACACTATACATCCTCTAAAACCATCATGTTAATATGGCACCATGATATGATAATGTGATAAAACTGGATAGGCCTTCAATAATACATAGTTTAATTCTTTTATTATGGAGATGAAAAGAGCTTGGAGATGGAGAGAGTATGCAACTAGCCAAAGCCCCAAAGTCTATAGCTAATAGAACCACTAATACAATTCAAAGTTCTTGTTTTCCCATCCTTAATGAATACCTTACACCTAAATTCGAGAAACAAATATAGGGGAATTAACTAAAAATGTATGTAGTAAACTTAATGACAGACCACCTATGATTATTTTGCTTCTATAGAGTGCAAATTTTTAGACAAAAGATAATACTTCCCTAATATTTGTGCAGCGCGAATGTTAGAACTATTCAGGCAAAAAAATTCGCATTTCACCAGGTGTTTCACATGAGTCTGACAACTGTTTTTAAAACATTGCTAACCCTTTAAGCTTTTATCCTAACATAATTTGTGTTTGTGTACCTCATTACAAATAGAAACAGGAATATTCTCTAAATATTAGACTCAATGAGAATTTCCTTAGCAATATCCCAGCCTCCCATATCCAGGACTGTTAATGAAAAGAGCTAACAGTTCTTTTGTATTAGCAATATTATAGCTGAGATGCGAATGCTGTGTTCTTCAGATTTCTTTGCTATCATCAAGAGTATCATTATCTTGACAGAGTGAGGAACTTGGGGGATGGTGTTGCCGGAATGAAAAAGACAGCACAACGCTCGAGTAAATTTTTACAAATACTAAGTGGAAAATACAAATACTCCCTAAAATGCATCTGTGTTTATGGGAAGTAGGAGTTCAAATTAATTACTAAAATAAACATATCCAGAGCAATTAGTAAATTCAATCTGTGTTCTTTGGGGGTTAATATTATGATAAAGGAACAGAGAGGATTTATTAGGTATTTCACAAAAGAAAAAAATGCCAATGATCCATTAAAATAGAACATAGCCTAATAATCAGATTTGCAAATGGATAATAATAATAATAATATCCAATGTGTTCAAAAGTGGGAAAATGGAGACTTCCATACATTGCTGCTAGAGGTGCAAATTGGCTCAATTTTCTGGAAGGCAATTTGGCTTGTCTATTAACATTTTTAATGTGTCTGCCCTTTGATCCATCAAATTCAATACTAAAATCTATCCCAAGGAATTAATTGAAAATTGCACCAAAAAAAATCTAAGTGAAAGGATGTTTATTGCATTGCTTATAACAACAAACAGCTGGATGATGTCCTAAATGTCTATCAATACACTATTGGTCATTTATTTAATGAATATACAACCATTAAAAAGAATGAGGTAGACCCATTTGCACTGACAGAGAGAGAGATGTTAATAATATATCATTAATTAAAAGGAAAGAAAAATAGGGAATGGATTACAAAAAATATGTTTTAAAACTGCTTCAAGTTTGTGTGTTTGTATCTGTGTATAGATATACGGATAAGTTATATAGTATATAGATATACGTAATTTGTCATGGAATACTTTTATGTGCTGCTTTATACACTTGGTATTGTTAAATTATTTTACAATAAGTTTTTATTATGTTCATAATCAGCAAAGATGATAAAAGTATTCGGTTTTTGGAGGACAAAAAAAGACCATGCATATAACTGTCAATTTTTTTTAATTGGGTCATATAGTCAAGTTCCATAAAACATTGAGAGTTTTATTTCTCTCACTCTCTTTTTTTCTTCTATACAATAACGTTAGTATTAAATTTTGCAAGCTGTTATTTGCAGAATATAGGCACAATAAGAATGCCCTGATTATGTAAGCTTAGGAATCCTCGGGTTCAATGTCAATGTTTTTCTTTCGTTTGATAATCTGTAATACGTACTACAATGACACAGGGTGAGGCTATTTCCTAGTAATAATAGCTAGTACAGAAATTTACTACATGACAGGTACTGGTCTAAGTGCTTTAAGTGTATCAACTCATTTAATTCTCTGTAACTGTAACTATGAATAATAGATATCCATGTTATCTTTCTTCTACAAATGAAGCATGTGAGATATCAAAACTTTAAGTAATTGGTTCAGTATTGCAGAGCTAGTAAGTAGCAGAATCTAGTAAAAAATAGTCCGATACCTGAGCTTAACACTAGTACTAGTCTTCATGTAAGGCTTGAGATTCCTTGCTTGATTTACACTTTCACTAGGGGGAAAAAAATGTTACATTGTAAATCTATTTTCTGAAAATTATATAAATCAAGGGGCTTCTGAGAATCTTCTCTTTTATTCACATTTATCTAAAACCAGCATGAGAGCTAAATGCTGCACATTTAGAATAAATCAAGCCCTACCGCAGAAGAGAAGCCCCGAAGAAGCTCACCTTCCAGTAATGGAGACGAAATGCATAAGGCACCGCAGTGCAACGTGGAGGGCTGAGAGAGTCTGCGGGGAGCGCAGGGGCGACTGCGGGAGAGCGGTGGGGGTTGGGATGAGAGGGGGAGGGGTGGATGGAGGCGGGCGGTGTTAAGAGAACACAATGGCGAGGATATGCTTGAGAGGATGAATGAAGGCTTCAGGAAAATGGCAATACAGAAAACAGCTCTTGAAAGACTAATATTATTTATAAATTTTATTGTTCTATTGTAAATATAAAATAACAC
This sequence comes from Hipposideros armiger, assembly GCF_001890085.2. Classification (NCBI taxonomy): domain Eukaryota; kingdom Metazoa; phylum Chordata; class Mammalia; order Chiroptera; family Hipposideridae; genus Hipposideros; species Hipposideros armiger. Next base: position 890,155 of record NW_017731410.1, read on the forward strand.
ATACTCACTGTAAAAATCTTAGAAAGTACAGAAAATCCTAGAAAATGACAATAAAAATCACCACGCTCAGAAATCATCATGTTTTGGAGTATTACCGGTTGCGTCTAGTTTCAACAGGCCGTGTCCAGAGTGGAGGCAATTTGAGCAGAACAAAGGCAGAGAGGTGGGAAAGAGAGGATACAGTCATGCCCTGGTAACTGCAACAAAAGGAAGTGGAAGTAAATCTGAGAGTGTAGAGGTCATGATCATAGAAGGCCTTAAACGTGAGGGTGAAGGTGAGCAGTGGGGAGCTATTGAAGGTTTTAGTGCAGAGGAAAGATGTGTTTCAGGCCACGCTCAAGAAAAATTAACCTGGTAGCTGTTAATCAGGAAGAGATTGGAGAAGGGAATGATGGGAGATGAGAGCACATATAGTTTATTGCTGTAATATGGGTCGGGGGTAGTCATGTATGTAATCATCATGTATGTAATCCTGAACTAAAGAAAAAAAAATACTAACTAGAAGAGGGAAAATACAGGATCCATACTTACAGACATAATGAAGTCCTGCATATCTTGCCTTAAGTGGCAATATCTCTGTGTGCAGTTTTTATTATCTTTCATTTTATTTTCCTTGTTTTGGGAGAGCTAAAATGTTACGAGATGGAAAAACTTCAATTTTGACAATTGTGTAAGAGTGGTTAGCTTCTTACTTATTAAGTTATTCTGTTTGGGGAGCAAAATACGCAAGGCAAATAAGAATCCATTATGCTCATAAACTAAGAGACTACATTACAAAAAGATCAAGTTTTCACATGGACTTGAACAAAGGTCCTCATAAATTTAATTTTTGCCCAAAATAAAATAAGTGCATTATAAAGATTTAACAAATGTAAATCTTTCTCTTAACTTTAATTGTTGCATTAATAACAGTTTATATGTCCCTATAAATTATACAACTTAAAAATAATAGATAGTTCAGTAAGTTATTTCTATTTAAACTTAATTAAGGGGGAAATGATGTTATGATGACAAAAGTTCAGAACTGTCCTTACCTCCATTTAATAAATTGCCTTCATTTGGTTTACAGTTTTAGGTATTGCCTGTCATCTTTTCCATGACTTTAGTGGTAGATGATATTATAATGCCTGTTGAAGATAAAAGAAACATTTAAGAGCAGTTAGAAGACTTGTTTGGGTAGGCACTCTGGCTTCTTTTCCCAGATCTGACATTAGGAAATATATGACTTCATGCTTCATTTTTCTACTTTCCAGTGTAGAAATAGAAGTTGAAGAAATTGTAAAAGTTAAAGAAGTCATAGAAATTGAAGAATTGAAGTCCCCATCTGTATGTGTGTTTATATATACACTAGGCATTCTTTCAATGTATATGTAATGTAAACATATGTAGAAAAAGTTTTCTGCTGCATTTTGCAGGATATATTTGCACTGAACACTGTAGATACACTTCCAGGTCGCCTTGCATTCTTTATACCACTGCCCCCTGTTGCCTTGTTAATGGCTAGTTGGTGAGGAGTTGGAAAGCCCAGCTCCCTTGCCTTAGGTGGGAACAGCTCTGAGAAGCAATTGATATTTCAAAGTTCTTCTGTGGAATATACCTGAAGTGACCCAATGTGGGATTTTACCTGAAGAGCAAGCACCCTTCTTAGCTTCTCTTTGTTTTTTTAGCTGAGCCATCCTTCCACTTGTTGGCAGCTCAGCTTGGGCTGGGAATCAAACTGGTGACCTGTTGCTCAGAGCTTGAGCGAGCTCTTAACCAACTGAGCCATTTGGCCGGCCCTTAGCTTCTCTTATTTTTTATTTTTTATTTTTTTGGTGTCCTGCGTGCCACAGCTCCTTACCTTTTGCTTCTGGGAGCACTTGATACTCTCTTGTATGAATCCTCTTCTCACTGTGTAATTCTAGGGAACCAACCTAAGACACTGTAACTTAAAAACAAAAGAGAGCCAGCATTTACTAAAAACACATTGTCATTTTCTTACAAGAAACCAAGCCATGGATGTGATAAGAGTATCTAGACCACTATAGAAATACACAAAAAAGCATAGATTCAGTAAGAGCTTTCAAATGTGCTCTTCCAAAAATATTGTCATGTCAAACTTAAAAAGAGAAAACAACTAATGTGATTCATCCTTTTCATAACAGTAATAGCTGCTGTTTATTGAATTCTTACCAACGATCATCATTGTTCCACTGTCTTTACATATCTTATGTCATTTAGTCCTCACACCAGTGCTACGATGAAGGCATTTTCCTTCTTTTCCAGATTAGAGTGTGACTCTGAGATCACACAGTTGAGCAAGCAGCTGAACAGGATTCAAACCCAAATCCAACCTGACACTAAAGTTCATAAACTTTCTACCTCGCCTCATTGTATTGTTCTTCTATCAAAGCACCTTACAATAGGGTGGGTGCCTATGGTGGCTGGCTATTGATTTTCCTCTGACATTGACAGGAAATTATGAGATAATATTTATTTAATGACTTGCATCAAAGAAGTCACTCTTGGCAAATACAAACCAAATTATTGGGCTGTCGGAAAAGTCATCAGGCATTTTTGCAACAAAAAACAGGAAACATACGTCATGACTTTTCTGACACCCCAATATTTCAATTATTTTCAAGTGATAAAAAGAAAGATTTCTCAAATGTCGTATCCTAAGAATGCCCAGATTTGTCTGGTCCTGGTTATGCCACGAGGAAGCCCGTTAAAGAGGCCATCAACAACTTGCTTATCCAGCTGGTGCAGAACAGACAGCAATAAACCATTATGCAAGGGCTGAGTCCACACGGGGCTATTATGCTCAATACCCGTGGCTCACACATAACTACTTAGATTGTTCAGATGATAACTCTAGCCAATCCTTTTTCTGTGGTGGTCATTCTGGCTTCTGAAGGCTGATCGACGTATTCGATTCCTATTACAGCATACTATCATGGGGCACATTCAGTTGTAGTTTGTATTTTTTATCTGTAACAACTGTGAGGAAAATCAACAATGTCCGCACAAGTGTGGCACGAGAAGCTGGAGCCAATTTGCTCTTTGCGGTCAGACACAACAACGTATAATTCATATCAATCTCTGACACTGAAAGCGGCATAACTCAAGTGGTTGGCACTGTATGTGTCTGGCCTTACAAATAAAAATGCCATCTTTGCATCCTGTGAGCTCTTCCTTTAACCCCGTGGAAGCAAATGCTTTTCATCCACAGAATAGTTCTACATACACGTGGTATACCACCCTGAGGTTTCCTATGTGTTTCACCTTAGCAATTACGTGGGTGAAGAGACTCAATTGAAGAATGGATGCTAATGAAGTTGATTGAAAGGATGACTTATTAAAGGTAGAAAAGCTGAATTTTATTTCTATACCTGTAGATTACCTTGGAATCAGAAGCGATTCATTTCTAACTGTCTCTGTAAACAAAGAGAACAAAAGATTTGGACAGTTCCCAAGCCAGGATTTAAGAGATCTATTTAGTATACTATGATACAATTAATTTGATCCATAGTAGGGGATGGATAGTGCTAAGAAAATGTAATTTGATGAATTAATTTTTTAAATCCTTAATTGAAAACGTTCTAGTACTTGCACTAGGGTCTTTAATATATATCAGAGAGAGAGAGAGAGAGAGAGAGAGAGAGAGAGAGAGAAAGAGAGAGAGAGAGAGAGAACCTTGTACTCCTAGTCAAGGTTTTCCATCCATTCACGAACTCAGATATAGCTTGTCAATCTGAAAGAGCAATTATTGTTCTTGTATAAATACGGTGCCTGTATGCAGGTAAGTGCTTAGTAGGTGCCATATTTTTCTATCTGTGTGCTGTACTTCAAACATATAAATCAATAGAAAAGTAAGTGTTCAAGAACATATTAGGTATAAAAAGCACTTCCCATACCCAGATTTATTTCTTTTCTGCATTCTTAGCGCGTTTTCCAGAGTCTAGGCTGGTATGCAGACTTTATCTTCCTGGCACTGGAAAAATCAGTAGCTGGTATCCAAATTGCAATGACAGTACTGCAGCTTTGTTACTCACAATAGTACCAATGTATTCTGACAAACTTGTGTCATTCTCTACAAATGAAGGAATGGAAGAGTACATTGCCAACTAATTTCCTAGTAGAGGAAAATATTGTATTTTTTCTTCACACCCCATCCCTTCCATCAGTGAAAATCAAGTGATGTTTCTATGCAGGGTTTGTGAGCTTAGGCAGATAAAGCTGCCGGGAGAGGTGAGGGAGTCCTAGCAATTCAGAATGAGAGAATATTAGCTAATCAAACCTTCTTCTCTTTCCCTTCCCTACTTTTCATTGTTTCTACCCTCATTACTATGCTTTTGGGACGATCACTGAATTCTCACCAAACTCATTGAACTCTCCCTATGACTCTTTTCTCATTTTATCCACTATACTCTTATGACAAAATCCACAAATCGAGCAAAATATTCTAATATAATTTATATGGTTTTGCTTGGGTATTTGATGATCAAGATGCCGTGTGTGTGTGTGTGTGGGGGGGTTCATTTGGGCTTCTATCTTCTCTCTTTTAACTCATCTTTTTGAAAATGCCTTATTTCAACATTAATTTTAAAATACATTTTTTTAAATTTTAATCTTTTGTGTTTTTCACTTGTTCTATGGAAAAGGAATTTAAAAAATCAAAGGTTAGCTACACCAAAACACATAAAGATTAGAGCAAGCCATACTCCTTCTGCTAACGAATATGCTATAATCAGCAGAAAGGTTGCATGAAACTAATGTTTCCATTCCTTTACATTTATAGAAAGGTTCAAGACAACTGCTTTTTTATTATCAAGTTTAAGTTGCAAGTGAACAGATTAAAAAGGCAGGGAGACCATTACTGTCTGGGAGAATTCATGCTGCTCATGTAGGGGTGAAATAAGAAATACATCCTGAGCTTTCTTGGAAAGACGCCACTTGTCTTCCCCAGGGGTCTGGTGGGGTTTCCTGAGCTTTTTCCTGGCAAAAGTCAAGTGTTGTTCATGGGACCATGCCAAGACGCCATGGGGTTGAGGAACTCGCATTTGGATGGCCAGCCTGTCTGGCTCTCTCCTTGGTGCTGGCTCCTCCCAAGACGCGTGCTTCTCTGGGCTTTGTTTTAGCCAGGCAGGCTGAAAAGGGGCCACCCCACACAGTGCGTAATGGATTAACATCCCCGAATGATTTCTTGGCTTTATTGCCTCAACCTGACCCACCTCCCTACAAAGCTTTCTAAATTGCTGCAGCCTTGCAGCACCTAATTTCTATCTTTCCCTTTGGCACTTACGTTTCACATGGCTTTGGAGTTCATGTTGTAGTTTGGTTTCTGCTGAGTTTGTAAGCCATTGTTGAGTAGCCACTTGAAAATTTCCTTACGCTTAGTATGTAGGAGGTCTTCAAAAAATATTGTTTGATGTCAACAATATTTGATGTTAACAGTATTTCCCTGCTTTCTTCCCAAGAAGCAACACATACAGTTTTAAAATTATGAGAGTCTGTCATATCCAGAAAAATGTTTGAGATCATAGGCTTAGGTGTATGGCACACAACCCACAGTACATTATTTTTATCTTTCCCTTTTTTTTTCAATATTCAAAAAAACTTCCTATTCTCTGTCTCCCTTTCTGTCTCTCTTTTTCTGTCTGTCTTTCTCAGACACAGCGTGCACACGTGCGCGCGTGCGTGCGCGCGCACACACACACACACACACACACACATTCATCTTTCAATAGGATCCTGAGAATAGAGGTTAAAAGAATAGAATCTGATGCTAAACTGCCTCAGTTCCTATCCCAGCTCTCATGATTAATAGCTATGTGACAATGAGCAATTTTGTTAGTATCTCTGTGCCTCAGTTTCCTCATCTATAAAATGGGGATAATAATAGTACCTAACCTCATAGTTTGTTGCATTAATCATGTAAAGCATTTCAAAGAATTCCTGGCCCATAAGAGGTAGTATATTAATATTGTCCACTATTATTAGTTTGAAGAGGGCTAGCTAAGATGTTACATTTCCCTATCTGGATTATCAAATCAGATCAGATTTCTCAAATGTCCAGTCTCAATCCGAAGAAGGAACTGGCAGTGATAGTTGAGGCAAGAACATAGCTAGAAAATCTAATCCTCTTCTTGATTGAAGGGGACCAAATTACTAGCCTTCATTTCTTTAGTGAAAATGCTGTTAGTCAAAGAACAACTGATATAAGGAAATAAATTTATTTGGGCAGCAGATAGTTTTACAATTCCTTTACACATTTGATTTTCTGTAGCTTTACACAATTGCTCCTCTTGAAAGTTTATTGGGAACATCTAGTTTGAAGATCTGATGTTGAATACATAAGAATATTAGTGAGTTATAGTAGAATCAAGTCCAAGGAAAAAGGAAATCATTAAGTGAGATAGTTTGGTGCTAAAATAATGCTTTCTGTTGTTTCATCTTTGTACTATTTCTTGGTCTCCCTATGAAAAGCTTGCTAGTGGATAAAAGAGTAGATCATCACATGCTCAGTATTTAAAATGGTTTTGAAAGGACCTAAAGTGATGACTGAAAGCAAGGTGCCAGGCTTGAAAATCATAGCAAATGAGGCCTTAAGACAGCTTCAATGAACATGAATCTTTGGCAATGATAACTCTGCCTTACTTGAAGCTTCCCCAAATGATGCCTATCAATGGGGATTTATGTCTGGTACTGTGGAATAAGCCCAGAAGAATGACTCCCAAGATTATCTAATCATTGACACACTTCTAATTCTGCAGGCTGTGTCACATGGCATTTGGATAACTCTGAATTTGATGAGGTGAACCTGGTGAGAGTGTCTGCAGCATTTGTCTGGACAAGGACCTGTATTGGACTACGCCAGCTTTATGGGTATAAGGGTCAGTCTGGAAGGAGAAGGTTATGTTTATAGGAGGCCTCACTTAGAAGTCATTCCAGTTACTTATGACTAACTACTGAACCATTCCAAAACTTTGTGTCTTAAAGCAACAACAATCATTGATTTTGCCCATGAATCAGCAGTTAGGGCAGGACATGGAAGGGTAGCTCATCTCTTCCCTGTGAGTATCAGCTAAAAGGGCGTCATTGTGACTGCAGGATCCAGTTCTGAAATGGCTTATGCACATGGTTAGCAAGTTAGAGTCGGCTGCCATCTGGAAACTCAACCAGAGCTGTAGGCTGGGGTGTTTCCTCATATCTTTGGAAGCTGAACTCTAAGAATGTGTGTTCCAAGAGGCATGGTCAGAGATACCAGGCTTCTTATGACATTGCCTTGGAAGTCCCTATAATACTGTTTTAGAAATTAAGAAAATCATTAAGACCAGCCCACATTGAAAGACAGTGGAATTAGACTCCATCTTTAATCTACCACAGAAGTTATCGTCCCCAAATTTCTACCTATCACTGAGGCCATTGTTGATCCCTGTGTTACATATACTTGTTGTACTGATTTCCTTCTCTTTCTTTTGTACAAGTAAATCCTTTTTGATATACCCAAGAGGTGCTGTTTCTGGTCTTTTTGTAGCTCTTTTCCTCCCATTGACATTTGGCAATCACATCATCTGTATTTTTTCACATACGTGTCTGACTTTTAATTGGTGCATTTGGACAATTGACATTTAAAGTGATTATTAATACAGTTGGATAACAAAACATCTATCATAGGTATTACTGTTTTTTATTTGCCCTTGTTCTTTGTTCCTATTGTCTTCCACACCTTTTCTTGCCTATTGTGGTTTTAATTGGGCATTTTATGTAATTCCACTTTCTCTCCTTTCTTAGCATATCAATTATATTTCCTTGAAAACACTTTTCAGCAATTGCCCTAGAGTTTTCAATATACATTAACAACTAATCCAAGTCCACTTTCAAATAGCATTATACCACTTCATGGGTAGTGCAAGTACCTTATAATAACAAAATAGTCCTAATTCTTTCCTCCCACCACTGTAGCACTGCTGTCAATCATTTCACTTATACAAAGTATACAAAAGCATATATACATGCTTATATATCCTTTAAGCGCACACATATTATGTATTTATAAGCACATATTATATATATAAGCAATTTAATATATTTTGCTATTATATTGAAAAGAACCTTATCTGTTAGATCAATTAAGAATAAGAAAAATAAAAGTTTTTGTTTCTCTTTCACTTATGTTTCCTTATTCCTTCTGTGATGCTCTTCCATTCTTTCTGTATATCTGTGTTTCTGATCCGTGATTTTTCTTCTCTCTAAAAAACATCTTTTAACATTTCTTGCAAAACCAATCTAATGACAAATTCCCTCAGTTTTTGTTTCAGAAAGTCTTTATTTCTCCTTCATTTTTGAAGAATAATTTCATGAGGTACAGAATTTGATGTCAGCATTTTTTTTAATCTGAACACTTTAAATATTTCATTCCATTCCCTTCTTGCTTCCATTGCTGCTTCTGATATAATTCTTATCTTCACTCCTTTATAAGTAAGATATTATTATTTCCCTCTGGTTCTTTCATGATTTTTTTTTTATCTTTGATTTTCTGAAATTTGAAGATGATACGCCATGGTGTAGTTTTTTGCTTGCTTGTTTTGATTTTCGGCATTTGTGCTGCTTGGTATTTTTGAGCTTTCTGGATCTATGGTTTAGTATCTGGCATTAATTTGAAGGAATTTTCAGTCATTATGGCTTCAAATATTACTTCTGTTCCTTTCTCTCTTCTCCTGGCATTTCCATTATACATATGTTATACCTTTTGTAGTTTTGTCACATTTCTTGGATGTTATGTCCTGTTTTCTTCAACCTTTTTTGTCTTTTATTTTCAGTTTTAGAAGTTTCTAAGTTGTATTCTCAAGCTCAGAAATTTTTCCTCAGCCTTGTTCGGTCTACTAACAAGCTCATCAAAGGGATTCTTCATTTCTGTTATGGTGTTGTTTATTTTTAGCATTTCTTTTTGATTCTTTCTTAGAATTTCCATCTCTTTGCTTTCATTACCCATCAGTTCTTGCATGTTGTCTACTTTTTCCATGAAAGCCTATTAATCATATATTTTTTTCATATCCTTGGTCTGGTAATTCCAACATTCTTGCCATATCTGACTCTGATCTGATGCTTGTTCAGTCTCTTCAAACTATGGTTTTTGCCTTTCAGTATGCCTTTCATTTTTTATTGGAAGGTAGACATGATGTACTGTAATGTAGTAAGGAACTGTAGTAAACAGGCCTTTAGTGATGTAATGTCCTGGTAAGGTGTGGAGGAGAAGGGAAGCATTTTTAGTCCCATGAGTAGGTGTTAGTGTTTTTACCAAAAGACCAAGCCTGTGCCCTTGGACTGTGAACTTCACCGGTGCTCATGTTTTTTCTCTCCCCTAGATGAGACAACATGGCTAGAGGAGCCTGGAGTTGGTTATTTTCTTTCCCCCAGTTAAGTTATACTCTGATAAAAAACCCCAGCAGGTTAGGTTTTGGTAAAATAGTTTCTCTTGAGGGCAGGCCTTGTTAGGAAAAACAGAATGAGCTGAGGTATTCCAAAGTGTTTTCTATTTTCCTCTCCCTGCTAGAAGCACGGGGGGATTTTTCTCTTAGCCAATGGGAGGACCTGGTAGAGTCCTGAGGTAAAACTCACTAAAGTGGGGAGCCTTCTATGAGCTTTTAACTCTCAGACTTGTCCACACTGAGCCTCCATTCCCATGGAGGTTTCTGCCTGGGTAAGTTATGATTCCCTGTGTTTTCCTGTCGATGCCGCTCCAATTTGGGGGCAGCAGTTTGTCCTGTGACCTCCTTCCCTAATAAACCTAAGAAGAGTTGTTGATTTTTCAGTTTGTTCAGCTTTTTTCTTGTTCTTAGGATGGAGTGGCCACTTCTTAGCTCCTGTCATGCTGACAGGAAACCAGAAGTTGCAATTCATTACATATTTAATAGTTAATATCTCGATTCCAACAAAAGAATGAAACACATTTTTCTGGCAATAGCTATTAAGATAGGAATTTTAGGTAATGTTTGGTCTTTGAATTACATTAGTTTAATGCGTGTTTGAAGAACATCTTGAGGATAATTTGTACAACATTTTCACCTAGTGACAATATATCATAAAAGTAGACATTCAGAGAGAAAAGAAAATAAAGAAATTGTGACTTGTGTACTACCTAATGTTGGCACACTCATTCCTTTCATTTCATAAAGCTAATCTTTGAGTCTTTTCTCATGATTTTCATGTGTGTGAAGAATGTGCTATTGATGCCTTACCTGTAACATGGAGAATATCCACATGGGTGCTTGTATTTCTAACCACTAGGAAAGGAATGTGCTATATTTCAGGGTAAATCTGTCTTTTTGTTGTGGTCACTGAAGCTGGGATTGGATCCTTGGGAGCAGGCAGCATGTGGCACAGCTTGACCTTTCAGATCAGGCAGATTAAGGACATTATATTTTCTACCCAGTCAATGCAGGGCCCATGGTTAATGATTACTGAGAACATAAATCCCACAGCTGATTTTCTGTCATTTGGAAATGATCAGAGCCCGTGTCCAGCAAAATCTGGCAGTGACATTTTTGGCAAGCTCTTCCAATAACAGATGCTTTCAGAAAAGAGAGAGAGAGAGAGAGCAAGCCAGGATTGAGGGTAGAACTATTCTATATTTCAGGTAGAATTTATTTTGTTTCTACTTCAACTATGCACCCTCATTCTTTCAAAATGATATGTTTGAAGACTTATAGCGTGGTAATATATTACACATCACTGTGAAGATGGAATATTGTCATCTGCTTTCTTATCCCCATTGCACAATTGTGAATTATATTTCCATAACATTGTCAGAAGTGCACTGAAATAATTTCAACCACATCAGCAATAATTTTCCCTTAATATTCATCAGGAAATGTTTCTTAGGTCACTAAAAAGGGAAATCTGAAGTGCCCATTTGTATTAAAATAAAGAAGAGGCTATAGGAGTACAGAATCAAGATGGTGAATCATATAAGTAGGAGAGTATGAATTTCCCTCCAGGAGCACATGTCTAGTGGATAGCTCTTCCTTCTGGTCACTGTTTTTGTTGTTGCTTCTGTTCTCTTTCTCTCTCCTTATCTCTCTTTACATTCAAAGTGGACATGCTGGTAAAGTAGAAAACACTCGATGTCTACTAGACAAAGCACCCAGGCTGAGCTGGGGTAGATTAAGGTTTCCAGGCTGCAAGGTTTTCCTGACAGCTTTCATCAGGCCCTGGTGACTTATGTTACTTTACACTTGAGGTGTGTTCCAAAAACACAACGCATACAAGTAGATCACTGATCAAAATTGCAAGGGAGCTAGAGTTAGCTTTTGATCCTACTCATTTTTCTTGTTCTGAACACTTGGTCTGCTGCCTTTCAGTCACACAGGTCCCTGAGAGGGGCTTATTTACAGCTGTCCAAATTCACCAAGTCCACCCAAGACCACTCTTAACCAGGTGCTGTTAACTCCCAAACTAAATCTCTGGTTCTCATCCAACTCACCTGCAATCTAAATTCTTATTATTCTTTGAGCTCCGCTAATGTCAAGAATGTATTTATTTGAATCTATAATTACATTCATGGATATCAAGTTATAAATAACTGATAGGCAACAGACACTTTCTGAAGTGTCCGCATGTAAAACGAGTGCCCAGTAACATAAATTATTCTTGAATACTACGTTACTAGATTGGAAGATGAAGAAAGTACATTTATGAGAGATTTGATATTTTTTTCTCCCTCTTGTTATATGGATTAGTTAAGCAACTGTACTAAAATGACCTGAAAAAAATCTAATGATAGATGATAATGCAAGGCAGATATGGAAACACTACCATCATTGATATGTGGCTTCCAACAGATTCAAGTCAACTTTTCTTTGTTGCTATCTCTCAGTAAATGGAAAGGAAAAGGAAATATACAGATTGTTTTTCCTCCTGTTTCTTTGACTGGAACATAGTCAGATGGCCACACAAATTGCAGATGGTCAGGAAATATACTCTCTTGCTAAGAAAACATATTCTTGGACAAATCTGCCATGCTTTTAAAAAACATTACATTATCAAAAAAAAAAGGAAGTCATTAGTGTTGGATAAATGCAGGCATTACCACACTATTTTTATACAATGGATGGGAATTTGGCCCAGAAGACAGTACCATTAGGTGGATTCGATGTTGGTTAAGCTGTATTATCCAGGGTGTTTTGATTCCTATAATGTTGCAACCTGATATGGTTACTTCTTGAGGTTAGGTAAGAAATGCTTCACCTGGGCATTACACACCAATGAAGACAGAGAATGTGTTCTCATCAATTTTGAAGATGACACAAATGTGGGTGAAAAGCCCATTCACAAGATAACAGAATTTAAATTCCATAAAATCTAGGCAGACTGAAATAATCAGCTGGAATTTTAAAGGTGAGAATTAATAAATATGAAACAAAAAATGACTTTAACTTCAAAGCATCTGTACAGGAATAGAATGACATAGCAGTTAATGTACTAAGGACACAAGAGCTCCCTTAAGCGCAATCCAATAAACATTAGTATTGAGGCATAGCTACCCCAAGAGCTAAATCTATTTTTAGAAAGGCAAGTAATGAGTCTACTGAATGCTGCATCAAATTGAATACATTGGAATCATTGTCATTAAGATAAATGCCACACTTGAAGGGGGTGTCAATAGCATGGAGCACATATATATATATATATATATATATATATATATATATATATATATATATAATAGCTTCATATTTGGAATGATTAAAAGAACTATGAATATTTTCCTTGAGGAAGACAAGGCTTATGAGAGGCAATGAATGATAAAAATTTTCAAGTATTTTGAAGACTTGTCAACAGAGTATGTAGTCGTCTAGAGCAAAAATGCAACATTTGGATTATACAGACATAGATTTTTAACTCAGCATAGGAAAGCTATATCCAATAATAAAAATTTTAAGAATGGTATACCTTCGGAGGGAGTATTGTTTCTAATCTGCATTCTTTCATAACCCCTAAGGTTTCTTCCAAATTATAGAGTCTCTAATATCATTAAATATTTTTGAGCAAAATGATTTCCTCAACCTTACATACCATGGATATACAGGCATATATACAAACACTTACATAAATAGTCCATCAGAAATAAGGAAATAGCACTCATATTGGTTGACTGGTAGGGTGCGCTACACAGCTACACCAACCATCAATTTTTCACCTTTGCCCTGACTTTCTCTTCTATTAGGGTTTAGTTAAAACATAATCATGGCTGTTGGAATATGGACTAGCATAGCATAGAATATTCAAAACCTAGATATAAAGAACATTTCCATTTATGGAGTTTTGGGCATGTTAACCATTTAACAATGCTTAGCTGACTTAAATTTACATAGCATCAGGAGTAGATAGTATGCAGCTTTGAAAACTAAAGTAACTACTGCAAGTTATTAGGAAGCCAGAGTGCATTCTTCTACTCCAGTTCCAAGACTGTACATATGATCACATGGTTCTTATGTCATCATTGGGTGTAGTGCTATAAGCATGTCCTTGAAGTTACATGACTAGAGTTTAAGTTATTGTCCTTGGATATTTTTAGTCCTGTGAGTTTTGTCAGATCACTTAAGATCTCTCTTATCCTTGATTGCTTCATATTTAAATGACAATAATAATTGACTTACAGTATTATTCTGAATGTCAAATGAAACAATAATGCAAAATTCTTTGTAAATTCTATACTCCTAAGATAATATTAATATTTATCCTGGAACACTGAAATGTTTTCAAAGACTAAGCTTTCTCTTATTCTCAATTTCTTATTTATCCTTGTGGGTTATCTGTATCTTCTTTTCAATTTTAGTCTGGCTTTTAACTGTCACCTGTCATACATCTGGCCCATTTTTTCCAAATCCATGTTTGTATACCCATCCCTCCCATCAATTATTAATTTCTCATAATGAAATTTATTTTTAACACTAGCTTGGAGGAAAAATTGGCTGAAGGTCAGATATAACTGCTCTTTAAGTTAAGGGAAGCATTGAGCAAACTGAAATAAAAGAGAGTTAGCTAGAGCTCAAAATATCAGAAGGGTTTGGAGGATTCAAAGATCATAAACTGCTTAGTATCGAGAATGGCCAGCAGTCCTCCAGTAAGGAAGTCATTGGTCACTGCAATGCTACATGGTGTCACCTCTTCATCTACCTTGGCTCTACCAGCTTTTGTTCCTGACATCAGATAATCACCTTCACCTTCTGTGGTATGTCTGTGGTGTCTGTTTTCTTCCAGGAACAGAAGCAGACAGAAAAGTAGAAAGCTGAAGTGAAAAGGGTTGAGTATTCACTTCTCACAGGTGGCAGCAGTGGCCATTATAGTGGCTTGGATGCCCATGCCAAGAAGCAGTTAGAGTCCAGAAAATAGAGGTGTATGAAGGACTGAGTTTCACCTCTGTAAAAAATGGAACCTGTTCCTGGCAGACAGAGAAGGAAAACCAAGGGGAAAGATGTTCATTCCATTCTATCTGAGATGCAGGGTTAGCCGGTGAGAATGAAAAATCCCAATCCCCTTCATGGTGGCTATGAACAACCTTGCTGGGCTGCTGTGGAGAAGAGGCGATCACTGAAGGATCTAATGAACATTCTAGGCTTCCTCTCCTTAAAATGAGAATTAAGCTGAGTAAAATTTTGAATTCCAATTGCTGGCCCAGCAGAACATCTATTTAAAAGGGGACTCTTCTTCCATAATCTAAAGAAATTCTCTACGATTTAGAAAGGACAATTGAAAACTGATGTCCACAGTTGGCTACTCAAAAACATTGTCTCAGTCTCCTTTAGGTCAGGTGAAGTTTGGGGGCTTACAGCTTATTGTGAATGTAAAATTGTATACAAAATTGACAAACCCTATAAGTCAGCATACTCTTCACATTAGGTGCAATGAAGGTCACAGTCCTTTAGATGCAAATGAAAAATTTCAAAACATGGATGCATAAATTGAGATTGGCAAAGAAAAACATTATTTGAAGTATTCTTTAAGCTACAGATTTTTCTGTGTTGTTAATCCCAGAAGTCATAATTGAAACATTAACAAACTTTATATTCATTGAACAAGAAAGGGAATTCTGGGGTTATATTTATACCACTCATTTGCATGGGCAGCGTTTTATAATACTTCTCAGAATAGAACTTCAGAATCATCTTAAGCCTCCCTCCCTTGACTTCTCTAGTTAAAGTTAATTATTCATACCTCTGTGTTCCTATGGTATCTTGTACATATGTTCATTATATTACTTATCACATTGAATTTAATCATATAAAATTTAAGCATGTAGTTCATCCATTTTAGACAGTGCTATATACTGGGTATAAGGTAATTTCATTTATTGAATATGACCCACTCTCAAAATAATACTTTTATCATTCATTTATTCATTACACAACAAACAGTGCCAAACATTGTTCTGGGCACTAGGTATGGCTCACAGGAGGGATTTGAGAAATAAACATTAAAATTCACTTTGACAATTCAAAAGGATACATACCATTTGAATAAAGCAATCTGTTACCTGAGAATAAGAGATCTCATAGGGAAAGTAGCATTTGAGATGAGTCTGGAGAAAAGATAGTACTTTGCAGGTACAGGACTTCGAGGAAAGCATAGAGGTATTTCAGGCACATTGCAATACAATTACATCATCTCAGTTTTACTCACTAGGCTTTGCGTGCTCAGAGCCTGAATCTGTGTCTTACTGACTGTATCAGTTTCCTAAGGTTACCATAACGAGGTACTACAAACCGGGTGGCTTAAAACAACACAAATTTATTGTCTCGTAGTTCTGTAGGCTAGGAGCCCAAAATCAAGGATTGGGGCAGGCTATGCTTCTATAGAGAGTCTAGGGGAGGCTCCCTCCTTATTTTTTCCAACTTTTGCTAGCCAGAGGCATTCTTTGGCTTGTGGCAGTATAACTGCCAACTCTGCCTCTGTCATCACATGGCCATCCTGTCCCTGTAGATGATGTGATGTCTCTACATCAATTTCCCTTTGTGCATGTCTCTGACTTCACATGGCATACTCCTGTTTCTGTGTATCTTTGTCCAGGTTTCCTTGTTCTTAGGAGGACATCATTCATATTGGTTTAGGGTCCACCTTAATGACCACTTCTTAACTTGACTATATCTGCAAAGACCCTATTCCCAAAAAGGTCACGTTCACAGGTATTCAAGGTTAGGACTTCAACGTATCTTTTGGAGGGACACAATTTAACCCATAACACATTCATTGATAACTCAAATATCTATCAGAAAACCTACAGAAGTCCCGGTACCCAGTACACACTAGCTAAATAAATGTTCTTACTTGTATCCTACTGAAATCCTTACACTGTCACTTAAATTTGTATAATTTAGTCTTGATTCTGAAAAACTGAGAAATAAATTATTATTATCATCTCAAAAATTTCAATCTACTTGAAAGTTGTTGCCACCCTTAGCCATGTCTTTCTCTAATTAAATTATTCAAATGCTTTTCCATGTAAATCCTATTTTCTAGTTCTTCAATCATCATTGTTACCACCCTCCCTATCCTAGTATTGAACTTGCAATTTATTCTTTCAGGAATATATTCTGGACTACTTCAGACCCTAAAAGATTTAATATACAATATTATTTTCTTAAACTCCTGTTCTCTTTCCTTTGTAACATATTTTCTCCATGTAGTTCTCATGGAGATATTGAGTGCTTTATAATAATGTTGAGGTTTGAATTTAATATTTTTTTATGAAGAACTATCAAAAATATGGCCAGAAAGTTCATCTATGAACTTGATGACTTTTTGGTTTTTTTACTTTAAAATGAGAAAAAGTTACATTGAAAACTGCTGAAGTTAAACTGGCATTTTTTCACCTAACCCCCTGAGGTAACATTTCAGTTGTGTTTTATTAAACTCTGAGTCAGTACTCTCTCTCGGTTCAGGGCTCTTTGCCACCTATGGGTCTTATTTTACATCAGGAGCAGCTGAATTTCACACCTATATTTGCCACCTTTCTAGAGCCTTCCTCCTGAGCTTATTAACACCATCCATCAGCTACCTTGAAGATATACTGCCAAGAAAAATAAATATTTTCTGCAAGGAGCAAAAAGGTTTTCTATTCCCATATGTCAGTACTTCAGTTCAGGCCTATTGCCAAAAACTAATAGCATTTAAACAATAGTTCATTCAGGTGAGAGTTATGAAAATGCTCCTCTTCTAAGATGATTCACCAGATATTAGTATTCAAACGTGAGAAGAAAATTGGTTGATTTTGTAACTAAAAACTACTGAAGCACACTGAAAATGAAGCTAAAGACCTGATTTCTAGTCCAAGTTTCACACATAACTTGCAACTTGACAATAAATTTTATCATGACCTTTCAACATCTCCATTTTTTCATATGTAAAATTAAGAGATTACCACCTTTTTTTACCTTCTCATTATGAGGCTAAAGAGATAGTGCATGCAGAATCACTCTAAAATTCTAACGCACTGAGCATATCTCAAATATTATCATTATTATAACTTAGACATTTAAAACATTAACGTCTATAAATCAAGAAAGATGGCAAAAGAGAGTCATTGCTGATTAATAGTTACTCACTTGCTTTTTCATTCTGTGCTTGCATCAGATTAACTATTTATGCTCTTTATGTGTGTGGACTTTCAACCCAGAATATAATATGAAAATTTCAGGTTATTTTTGCCTCATGGTTTTTTTCTGATAAATCTTAGAGTAGTTTGGAGAGAGACAACTATTTGCCATGGAGTTGAGTTCAGGGTCGTAGAAGGTCACATACTTAAGCTCTTTGGCTGAGGGGTTAATAAACTCACTACAATACCCAACTCCTGGCTTGGGACTTATATCTAGAAGTGAAAATGTAACCTTGTGTATAGAATCCAAACACACACGAAGCCAGTTATGATCATAATGAAAAAAGTAAAAATGGCTTTAACTCTGAATTCTGGTTTAGTACCAATTGAATAGAGTTGATAAAGATCACTTGATTTGAGTAAACGTTTTGACAGACAAGCATAGATCAAGTAAAAGATTAAAAAATATGAATGCTGAGATTGTGCACTTTTTATTTCATCATTATCTTAGGTTCTCTGTATGTCCTAATTTTCTTATAATGAACATTATTGACCTGCGAACTTTAAATAAATTAATGAATAAATAAGTAAATCACCACCCAATCTTTAAGGCCAATACTGACACTATCTCCTCCATGAAGCCTTTACCAAACTGTCAATGAACATTAATAGCATTCTCATTTGAATTATAGCTGTTTGATACATCTTTTTATTTTTTACAAACTCAAAAATTGCTTCATAAATTTTATTCAATAAATGTCCAGGTCAGTATTATGTTTGTATTTGCATACCCTATGTACCTAACACAGTGTCTTGTAATAAATGAATAGATATTTATTGAATTTGCTAAATTGAGAAAGTCATGTTGACAAAGCATGATAAATCTATGGCACCAAGTACAACCACGTAGTTTTGATTACAGAATGAGAAACATAATATATGAAGTATGAGGTTTAATTTTTAAGTATTTGAAAATACGCTTTAAAAGAGATATTAAAATAAGTGAAAAGCCAGTGAAATTTTTGAGTAGAGGACTGATGTTCTCTACGCATGAATTCAGCTTCAGATAAATACACTTAATTGTCTGACAGAAAATGTCACCATAGATATTAGAACTTAGAGAGAATACAGAGATTCAAACTATTGAGAAATCAATGTGATGAGTATCCTTGAAAAGGTTAAGGCTCTTTAAAAGCTATTTTAAATTGTTATTAGCAATAGTATTCTGGAGGGAGAAATGTGATTGTGTGATGTTTTGAGATGATAAGTTGTCTTATTTGGGGTCTCTTAGGGCAAATGCAAAGTTCATAAGAAAAGTACATTTCTGATTTATGTCCCTAAACTTTGTGGAGTTTGTTTTGGCATTTAAATAAGTACTAACTTTTTGTCCAGCATCTTAGTGAGGTTACAGTGGTAGGAGCTGCTCTCTGAGCTTTGCTTTGCCGCCCATGGACATGAAGAAAGATGCTGGAAAGTCGGCCAAGAAAGACAAAGACTCTGTGAACAAATCTGGAGCAAGGCCAAAAAGAAGAAGTGGTCCAAAGGCAAAGTTCAGGAAAAGCTCAATAACCTAGTCTTATCTGACAATGCGACTTATGACAAACTCTGTAAGGAAGTTTCCAAATATAAGCTTATGTCACTGAGAGACTGAAGACCCACACTTCCTTGACCAAGGCAGCCTGTTAGAAGTTCCTTAGTAAAGGACTTATTAAACTAGTTTTAAATCACAGAGCTCAAGAAATTTGCACCGGAAACACCAAGGGTGGGCACGCCCCAGTTGCTGGTGAAGATGCATGAACAATAGGCCCCACCAATTGGACATTTTGAAAAATAAAACCTTATTAAAATAAATAAATAAATAAGCGCTAACATACGTGGTTATGAATGAATGGTCTTTGTTATTTAGTGATAACCTTGCTGCTTCCTTAAGCAGTCCAGAAGGTATAAAGAGGGTCATTTTCCAGAATAAATTCATTCTTTTGTTCATGCATCATCACACAGATTGCTGACAATTGGGGCTCTTTGTTCTCCAGCATGGGACACAGGATCCTTTCTTTGACATTGTAAAATGCTTTAGTCAGTGGAAGATACAAATCACTAAGAGCGTGTTGTTTAGCTCAATTAGTTGGCTTTGGTTTATGGGTGCGTGATATACAAGGGGACACACAGACCAGATCCTCCTTCAATGAAGAATTTGTTGACCCAACTACTGAGAGTGCTGACAGCAAAGAGCCTACACCTGTTTGCATCTTCAGGCATTTCTTCAGCTGCAGAAAGCCACCTCCCCTAAGTTCACACCCTTCAGAGAGGGGGCCATAAGAACTGACAGATCAAATAAACATTATAAAGGCCAGGCTATTTCAGCCTAACTCAGGACAACTGCAATGGGTCATTTTAGCTCAAGAGCTCCCAATGAGGTCAGCTGAAGTTGTTTGGCCTGCTTGGCACCTGAGTTTCTCCGTTGGCCCAATCCTCCTTCTTTTTCCTCTTTTCTAAGGGTATTGATCCCAAGGGAACTCTTTATCATACATCCTGCACGTTCAACTTCATGTCAAAGTTGGCTTCAGAGAACTGAACCTGGAATAGCGTTGAACAGGCAAACTTGGAAGTTGACTCTTAATTAATAACAGCAGGGACTCAGAGGAAATAATAATCGAAGAATGCTAGAGAGCATTTTGGCAGTATGAATAGTTTATATGAATGTTCTCAGACATGAGCCTGGCATGAGTGAAGCTAAGAAAAATAAGCTTTGTGACAGAAAGAGTATCAGAAAATGGAGAAATAGGTAACTCTGAAGTCACGAAGACTGCAGCTGACTTTCAGAGATCACTAGCAAAGGAGGGCATGACGATATTGTTGAGAATGTTGAAAGATAACTAGAAAAAGGTGGGTTTCATGTGGTAATCAATGAGAATTTAGTGAGTTTTTAAAGTAGGTGATGAGAATTGTGTTTTTGGAAACTGAAGGAATCATCATGGAAGACGGATTTGAGAGAGAGGGAAAGTTAGAAAGGCAGAGCATGACATTAGGAAGCTGTTACACCAGCCCACCATGATGAAAGCCAGAATGCAAAATAAAAAATTATAAAATTATGTGTGTGTGAGAGAGAGAGAGAGAGAGAGAGAGAGAGAGAGAGAGAGAGAGAGAGAGAGAGAGAGCCTTAGAAGTAATTTGAAAGAAGAAATGGCCGGAAGAATTGTATTATAAGAGGCTGGTATTTGTGAATGAAATTGAGTAGCAGTCATTTCAAAACTTTTCCTAGGTGCCAGAGGTCATTTGATGAATACCATCTATTAAACATCTCAATATACTCAGAATTAAACCAGGTACTCTTAGATACATTACATTATTTTAATTCTCATACTCCTGTGATATAGGTATTTGTCTTTCTAGTTTACAAATAAAGAAACTGAATTTAGAAAGGTTAGAGAACCTGTGCAATGCCACCCAGCTAACAAAGGTCAGAACTGGAATTTTAACACAGGCCTGATTCGATTAATTGTCTTTATCACTGTACTACCACATATCTAAAATATTAAGGTTCCAATATTGAAGGAAAGAGTTTCCTGTATTATTAAGTAATGTGGGGCAAGGGCTGGCTGAGTGGCTCAGCTGGTTAAGAGCTCGCCTGGGAGCACCAGCTCTGAGCAGCAGGGCTGCAGTTCGGATCCCACATGAGGGCCAGTGACACTGCCCTCTACAGCTAAGATGATGAACAACAGCTCCACCTGGAGCTGGGCTGCTGTGAGTCAGTGACGTCGGCATAAGCTGCAGCCCCTGCTGCAGTGGGCTGCCATGAGCTACATGAGTGGCTGGCAGCCAGTGTGAGCCGCTGGTAGCCGGGGTGAGCTACCGGAAGCTGCTGTGAGTGGCCAACCAACAACCGGCGACCGATTGCCTCACCTGGGAAAAGCACAATGATCGTACCAACATGGGCCAGTGAAGCGACATCCTCTGCAACTAGACTGAAGAACAAAACAGCAATTTGTCTACCTATCTGTTCCCCTTTCCCGATTCCCCAACGCTGTTACCCTACCCCCAATTCCCCAATAAAAATAAATACATAAATAAATAAATTAAAAATAAATTTAAAAAAAGTAATTAATGTGGGGCAAGATATTTCAAACCTTTCATCCATGATCACTTATTGCTGCCAACATATTTTTGTACTCTTCTAACCCTAAGCCATTTACGTCACATGAATACAGGAATCTAAGAGGAATAAATGATCTAAAACTAAATCTCTTAGGCAAATACCAATTCCCTCCTCTCCTACCAGCACAACCTATTAACACATATGAGCTCATTCATTCGTAAGTCCATCTTCATGTTTTCTTTGTAGGTGTAGAAGTTCATCCTCTACTTCAACAGTTCAATTCTGCAGAGACTCATTGCTTTCTTCACTTGGAAGTTTTAGTTCCACTAAAACAAGGACAGCCTGTTACCAAAATGCTTTGTATTATTTTCTGTGGGGTTCAATCTCCACCTGGCAAAACAACTTTTCAGCAGGTAAGCAGTGAAAATTGACAAAACATCCTGGAAATTGGAACTAACTTTGGGCCAGAAACAGAGCTGAATTAATGGCTATAATAAAGATTTACAAAAAGAACACATGGAGCGGTATTCATATTACATTCTTATTTGCATTACAAGTCCTTAATTATGTCTAGAAGGAGATACCAAAGCATATCTTGAAATACTGCCTCATTCACAAGGACAGTGCTTGTAGAGAATGGAGTAATATATTCAGTGATTACAAACCCACTCAAACTTGTTGGGCAGTTACCTCCCAACAATCCTATTCAGGACACCCTTTGATATCTGTATTATTCTTATAATCTGACCATTTACTTAAGGTCATAACAGAGAGTCTTCACAAATTTCTTCAACTCAATTGATTGTGTTGATTGTATGTTTAAGTATTCCATATATTTCATTTTTACAAGAGGTTAGGGAAGAAACTCTTTAACAAATTTATGAAAGGATACTATCAAAACCTAGGAGGTCCTATAAGATTAACACAGATTCATAGCAAGTCTTTTGATCACCTCCCGTGAAAATGCAACTGCCTCATCAGGTTATAATGAGTATCTTATCATATCCATCTTCTTTTCAATCTCTAATCCCTCCTTCCAAAACAATTCAAGGCCTCAGAGAGAACTTTTATGAAAAGGCAACATCCCATACAAATAATTTATTGAGGAAATTTATGCAGGAAAGCACAAATAGTGGAAGAGTGACACCACAGAATATTATGAAACTATGTTCATTCCTGTGTTATGGCCAGGCCACCTTCAGATAAAGTGCTACCAATTGTTGAGAATAAAAACATTATGTTCATCAATAGAGTTCAGCAATCTTTAAAGTGTCATCATGATGACAGGTGGATTGCATGGAATAATCATTTTAAGTAGAAAATCAAGCAGGTTAGCAATAATTGCATTTTGTAGAACACACACCCAGTATACCCTCACACACAAAAGAAAACTAAGATTCCCCAAGGAAACATTAGGTTTGTGTTTGGGTTTCTGGAGATCATGGGATGCATATATATTTGGGGGGAGTCAATATCAGTGGTCTTGAAGTAGCATTTAGATAGCTAAGTTACACTCATCAGAAATTCCCATAAAAATTTTAAATTCATCCTTTGGTGACCAGATGATTGGAATATAGCTGGTGGTTCCTTCTTCTCATTCAAATTTCAACTTTAATATCACTCCTTTGGAAGGTCTTCTTTGATCATCCAAACTAACATAATTCCTTTTCTCTAACGCATCACTTTTCTTTTTTATTGTCTGTTAGCATACCATTGTTTGATATTTTCTTGTATGTTTATGTAATTATTTTCTTTCTCAGCTAGAGTTTAGGCTCTATGAAAGTAGAACTCACTTTGGTTTTATTCACCACTGTATCCTCAACACCTGGCATGTGATAAGATCTCCATGTAAATTAATGGAAACAAATTTTTTTAGTTACTCCAAGCCTGGATGATATTTCAACTAACATTTATTAAGGGCATATAATGTGCCTGACTCTTAGCTATAGCATATAATTATACCCTTTATTCTTGACACCAGCCCTGTGAGGTAAGCATTCATATCCACCTTCTATAGAAGAGAAACCCAAGGTTCAGACATCTTTTCTTTATACTACAATGTCCACATGGCATGTTTCCACACAATCTATCACATGATTATACACTCTTGTTTTGATTTCTAGTTGTTTGCTATCTATTGCTGTTTCCAACTATACCTTAAGCTCCTCAATGATAAGGACAGTGTTTGCTACTGGTTTTGTCTTCACATTAGTATTCTTCACAGCTGTGGGCATATAGATGTTGGCAAATGAAATGGTGAAAGTGGCTATGTAGGAAGATGGAAAATACATCCCATAACTGAGAGCAGAAAGTGATCCTTTGTAGAGGTCATGGAATTTTCTCTTATATCTTACAGGGAATGGATCCCTAGCTGGGAACTCAAGACCAACTGACATGTCTGGTCTTTCTCAAAGCTAATAATAGGTATCACGCAATTCTCTATGTTTTGGAATTCCTTGGTGGGAAGCAAAACACATACAGTTCTATTGGATTACCGCCACTATATTTCTATATACTTTACTAATTGTTCAATTTCATACCTGTTCTCATCCCTACTCCCACTTATTTCAAAACCCTAGGAAAATAAAAAATCAGTGTCACCTCTCAAAAAGATTGGTTACTGCTGGTGCAGGGTAGCTCCTTGTATCAAAAGTTTGGTTATGTTTCTTGACTTTTTAAATAAAGCCTACAAATAATAAGAATCTGGGTCTTTGATCCGTGGCATGGAAAACATTACTAATTTCAAGACTGTACTGATTATTCTAGCATCTATCCAGGAAACAAGAAAGAGTCCCTTCTAAATCTAGGAGCATGTGTAGCACAAGCATGGCATGACTGTGATGTTAATAAAAATAGTTTTCATTTATTCAGTGCTAAGTATATGCATCAGCACTGCACCATGCACTGTACAGCAATTGACCCTTTTAATCTTCTCAAGTATTAGTTTCTCTTTATTTACAGATTAGGAAACTGAGGCACAAAGAGGGTGAGTAACTTGTTCAAGGTCATACAGTCAGAGGTTGATCCAGAATTGGGGCAGAAGATGCTGTAATTAAAATTACAATGCCTAGAAATCAATGCTGGTTCTCCTAAATGCATTTTCTACCTCCCAATTTAAAATACGTGGGTCCTACGATGCAGTAGATTTCTTCCCATTAGAACTTGGTCTACTTGTGCTTGTTGAGAGTATTTGACTTAAAGCATCTTAAAACCATAGCTTTAAACTATATTTTAGAAAAGATAAAAAATAAGGAGCAAAGATTACATGCATTTTTAAATGTTGTATAGTGTGTCACAAATAGGCATTTTTGAATAACCAACATTCTTAGCAACTGATTTTTTTCCTAAATAATTTTAAATTAATATAGGCATTCAAATGAGATCTGCTACCTGCTCATGCTTCTGTTATACATTACTTTATAGTTCCATTCTCTGAAATTTCCTTTTAGTAATTAACTAACAATACATGATGAATTAAACATGCATTGCATGCAATTTGGGCAAGCTTCAAAAATGAGGTAATTGAATAGAGTCACTATTTCCAGTTGTATATAGTCCTAGCACACAGTGACATTCAAATAATGCTAAAGATAAAATAAGTGTTAGAGTTTCAGCAATACTGTCCTTTACGATTTCTAACAATGCTGTAGACTCATTATTTCAGGTGATTCTATTGTCCTGTACACCCATGACATTCCACTTACATTATAACTGGTATAAGATATGTATAAACTACTGAAAATGTAGTTTATCTCTATGATGTAGTTATAAATTAAATATAATTATGCAGTTCTACTAAATTAGGATTCCTACCCAGGAGAAATTTCCCTCTTTCTTATTTTCTCAAAATAGAGTTATAAGTAGCCGAAGGAAATAAACTAGAGGGAATAAAGTTATTGAATTATCTCATTTAGTAAAGATACTTTCATTGAATACCACATTTTACATAATTTTCCCTTACTCATAAGTGTTTATTCATTACTGATATTTCCAGTTTAATATTTTTTGCCCTCTAATAAAAGAATTTTGTCTATTCCAGAGGTGATTGTTAAAAGACTTCATTGTATCTTTTCCAAAGAATTTTGAATATGTCAGGAAACTGTGAAAGACTTGATTCAAAAAAGTAAAATGAATTCTCTTGGCACAAAAACATGGTACTGGTATACAAATTGTTCATTTGAATCACAAAGCCCATAAATATAGTCTGAGTAACATATTTGCACACCAACCAAAATATAGCCTAAAACCATATTATCATACTTTAATTGCTTTATTTAGAACTCACTTTTTAAATATTAACTATAAAATATCATACTTAAATTTTTTGTATGTAGTACAGTGTATACACTTGTAATTATGAGGCCATATTAAATAGATGTCCTAGTTGGTAAAACAAAAATCCATTATTTATTTTAATATTGAAAGAATAGGAAAATCTGGCAAAGGAGTAAACTGTCAAATATGTAACTCATTTTAAATTACTACCAGGTTTCCCTTTGTTTACATGTCAATGGTACTCCCTCTCTGTAATAATACAGGACACTTTTCAGAATTCTTTTTTGAGACTTAAGCTCAAAAACTGTGATGAGTCCTGTTGCTCAACTAAATCTACATCTTCCAGTTTACAAATCAAGGGAATAAAGTGTGCTGTTAAAATCCATACTTTCAGAGCAAATTCTTTTAGAATAATTTTCTGGTGCATGTTTCTAAGTGCTTAGCATGTGCTTAATATTTATATCTTAGGAGTAGATTACTTTATTTACACATCAAGCACAGCTCATTCATTGAGCTAGCAAAGCAATATGGTGAATGTGCTGTTTATCATTTGGATCTGATAAATTATTAAATCTTATTAATTTGTCCAGTATTCAACTTATCTAGGAATATAGGAAAGTCAGATTTCAGAGATATGCTCTGAATTAATTTATTTTCCATCCAGAAAATCATATTATTTGGTGCTAGAGATGAGACTTTTATTTTAGAAAAATATCATTTCTAACTTAGAAATTACCAGAGAAGGCTTTGCAGTTTATAAAGACCGTTACCAGGAGTTTTTATATAGATAGAACAACTGATCAATCTCCTATTTGTAATCAAACAAAGTGGGTGATTCTAGGCTAAGTTAGAAAAATTTGGTATCTTCTTAGAAAAATTTATACACAGCTTACAGCTTTCAATTAATATACTATTTTGTATATTCTGACATATTCATTGGTGTTGCTCCCAGGAATTTAACATGAGCAGGTTTTGCCTCTATCTCATAGATCTCAAATCCTTCAGACCAATGAATTCATTTCTTCCCCTCAAGGTGTCTAATTCTATGCTCTAAATACAGTAGGGAATAAATTCTTATTAACTAAGGTACTTTATGATAGATTTCTGACACTGTAAAGATATTCTGAATTCATGCAGAGTTCAAGCATTTTCAAGACATCTTTTTCCATTTAATGTTGGTAGCTATCTGACATTTAGGTTTTCAATGACTATAGAGAGATATGAATATTTGAATCTGGTCTTCATATTGGTTATAAGGTGACAAAACTTGTTTAACATTTTTTTTAGAAAAAGTAAGTTATAAATGCTAACTCAACAAAGATTGATGGAGTGTACACTATGTGTCAGGGGCAGTGCTAAGATATGAAAGTAGCTTACAGTGTAATGGTGGGAATACAATTTCAAAGACAAATTATTTCAATATAATATGGTGTCTCAGCTGAGATTTCTCCAAAAATCATAGCCTTGGATGAAGGCTTGAATAGTAATAGTTTATACAGGAATATAGGAATATGATCCCAGGTAACAAAAGTATGGAAGGGGGAGAGTGATCATATAGGGATCATTTGAGGAGTTTTTTTGTTTGTTTGTTTTTTTAAAGATTTTTATTGGGGAATTGGGGGGATGGGAACAGTGCTGGGGAATTGGGGGAAGGGGAACAGACAAGTT